>NW_026893643.1:300000-600000 GCF_032452875.1 Bos javanicus | reverse complement strand
GCATGATAGGCATGTGATCACTGCATGATCAGTCACGTGATCAGTGCATGATCAGTCATGTGACCAGTACATGGTAGCTGCGTGATCATCCCATGATCAGCCACGTGAGCAGTGCATGATAGCCGCGTGATCAGTGCATGATCAGACACGAGATCAGTGCATGATCAGTCACGTGATCAGTGCATGATCAGCCACGTGATCAGTGCATTACCAGGCACATGATCAGTGTATGTCCAGCCAAGTGATCACTGCCTGATAGCCACGTGATCAGTGCATGATCAGTCACATGATCAGTGTATGATCAGCCACGTGATAGGTGTGTGATCAGCCACGTGAACAGTGCATGCTCAGTCACGTGATAAGGGCCTGCTGAGCTGCGTGATTACTGTCTGCTCATCTGCTTGGCAATTTCCAACTGAGCTGCACGATTCCTGCCTGTCATCTCCTTGACAATTGCCACCTGTGCTGCGTAATTCCTGCCTGCTCAGCTGCTTGATTATTGCCAGCTGAGCAGCATGATTCCTCACACCTGAGTTCCATGATTATTGCCTGCTGACTGTTTGATTCGTGCCTACTCAGCTCTTTGTTTATTGCCTCCAGAGGCACATGATCAGTGTATGATAGCAAACATGATCAGCGCATGATCAGTCACATGATCCGCGGCATTAAGTCACGTGATCACTACATGATAGTCATGTGATCAGTCGATGCTCAGTCACGGTATCAGTGCATGATCAGCCACGTGATCAGTGCATGATCTGTCACAGGATTAGTGTATGATCATCCACGTGATCAGTGCACGGGCAGTCATGTGATCAGTGCATGATATAGATGTGAACAGTGCATGATAGCCACGTGATCAGTGCATGATAGCCACGTGATCAGTGCATGATCAGTCACGTGTTCGTGTGTGATCAGCCACGTGATCAGTGCATGTTATCCACGTGATCAGTGCAGGATAGCCACGTGATCACTTCATGATTATTTACGTGATCTGTACATGGTCAGTCACGTGATATGTGTGTGATCAGCCACCGGATCAGTGCATGATGAGCCACGTGATCAGTGCAGGATCAATTACGTGATCAGTGCATGATCAGTCACGTGACCAGTACATGGTTGCTACGTGATCCTTGCATGATCAGCCACGTGAGCAGAGCATGATAGCCACGTGATCAGTGCATGATCAGTCATGTGATCAGTACATGATCAGTCACTTGAACAGTGCATGATCATTGACGTGATCTGTGCATGATCAGTCACGTGACCAGTATATGGTAGCTTCGTGATCATTCCATGACGAGCCACGTGAGCAGTGCATGATAGCCACGTGATGTGTGCATGATCAGTTACGTGAGCAGAGTATGATCAGCCACGTGATCAGTGCATGAGTGCCACGTGATCAGTGCATGATATGTCACGTGACAGGTGTGTGATCAGCCACGTGAACAGTGTATGTTCAGCCACGTGATCAGTGCATGATAGCCACGTGATCAGTGCATGATCAGTTACCTGAGCAGTGTATGATCAGCCACGTGATCAGTGCATGGTCAGACACGTGAACAGTGTATGATCAGCCACGTGATCAGTGCATGATATCCAAGTGATCAGTGCATGATCAATCACGTGATCAGTGTATGATCAGCCACGTGAACATTGCATGCTCAGTCACGTGATCAGGGCCTGCTGAGCTGCGTAATTACTGTCTGCTCATCTGTTTGACAATTGCCAGCTGAGCTGCACGATTCCTGCCTGTCATCTGCTTGACAATTGCCAGCTGTGCTGCGTAATTCCTGCCTGCTCAGCTGCTTGATTATTGCCAGCTGAGCAGCATGATTCCTCACACCTGAGTTCCATGATTATTGCCTGCTGACTGTTTGATTCGTGCCTACTCAGCTCTTTGTTTATTGCCTCCAGAGGCACATGATCAGTGTATGATAGCAAACATGATCAGCGCATGATCAGTCACATGATCAGCGCCATTAAGTCACGTGATCACTACATGATAGTCATGTGATCAGTCCATGCTCAGTCACGGTATCAGTGCATGATCAGCCACGTGATCAGTGCACGATCTGTCACATGATTAGTGTATGATCACCCACGTGATCAGTGCATGGGCAGTCATGTGATCAGTGCATGATATAGACGTGATCAGTGCATGATCAGTCTCATGATCAGTGCATGATAGCCACGTGATCAGTGCATGATCAGTCACATGATGGGTGTATGATCATTCACGTGACCTGTACATGGTAGTTACGTGATCATTGCATGATCAGCCACGTGAGTAGTGCACGATAGCCACGTGATCACTGCATGATCAGTCACGTGATCAGTGCATGATCAGTCACGTGACCAGTACATGGTAGCTGCGTGATCATCACATGATCAGCCACGTGAGCAGTGCATGATAGCCAAGTGATCAGTGCATGATCAGACACGAGATCAGTGCGTGATCAGTCACGTGATCAGTGCATGATCAGCCACGTGATCAGTGCATGACCAGGCACGTGATCAGTGTATGTTCAACCAAGTGAACAATGCATGATAGCCACGTGATCAGTGCATGATCAGTCACATGATCAGTGCATGATCAGTCACGTGATAGGTGTGTGATCAGCCACGTGAACAGTGCATGCTCAGTCACGTGATCATGGC
The DNA here is from genome assembly GCF_032452875.1 of Bos javanicus. Lineage (NCBI taxonomy): Eukaryota > Metazoa > Chordata > Mammalia > Artiodactyla > Bovidae > Bos > Bos javanicus. Next base: position 597,339 of record NW_026893643.1, on the reverse strand, counting down.
CTGCTGAGCTGCGTGATTACTGTCTGCTCATCTGCTTGACAATTTCCAGTTGAGCTGCACGATTCCTGCCTGTCATCTCCTTGACAATGGCCACCTGTGCTGCGTAATTCCTGCCTGCTCATCTACTTGATTATTGCCAGCTGAGCAGCATGATTTCTCAGAGGTGAATTCCATGATTATAGCCTGCTGACTGATTCCTGCCTACTCAGCTCTATGTTCATTGCCTCCAGAAGCACATGATCAGTGTGTGACACCAAACATGATCAGCACATGATCAATCACATGATCAATGCATGATAAGCCAGGTGATCAGTGCATGATCAATTACCTGGTCAGTGCATGATCAGTCACGTAACCAGTGCATGGTAGCTACGTGATCATTGCATGATCAGCCACGAGATCAGTGCATGATATCCACGTGATCAGTGCAGGATAGCCACGTGATCACTTCATGATTATTCACGTGATCTGTACATGATCTGTCACGTGAACAGTGCATGATCAGTCATGTGATCAGTGTATGACCAGCCAAGTGATCAGTGCATGATAGCCACGTGATCAGTGCATGATCAGTCACGTGATCAGTGCATGATCAGTCACGTGATCAGTGTATGATCAGCCACGTGATCAGTGCATGATCAGCCAAATGATAAGTGCATGATCAATTACGTGATCAGTGCATGATCAGCCACGTGATCAGTGCATGATCAGTCACGTGAACAGTACATGATCAGTCACGTGAACAGTGCATGATCATTGACGTGATCTGTGCATGATCAGTCACGTGACCAGTATATGGTAGCTACGTGATCATTCCGTGACGAGTCACGTGAGCAGTGCATGATAGAAACGGGATGTGTGCATGATGAGTTACTTGAGCAGAGTATGAGCAGCCACGTGATCAGTGCATGATATGTCACGTGACAGGTGTGTGATCAGCCACGTGAACAGTGCATGGTCAGCCACGTATTCAGTGCATGATAGCCATGTGATCACTGCATGATCAGTCACGTGAACAGTGCATGATCAGTCATGTGACCAGTACATGGTAGATGCGTGATCATCGCATGATCAGCCACGTGAGCAGTGCATGATAGCCACGTGATCAGTGCATGATCAGACACGAGATCAGTGCATGATCAGTCACGTGATCAGTGCATGATCAGCCACGTGATCAGTGCATTACCAGGCACATGATCAGTGTATGTCCAGCCAAGTGATCACTGCCTGATAGCCACGTGATCAGTGCATGATCAGTCACATGATCAGTGTATGATCAGCCACGTGATAGGTGTGTGATCAGCCACGTGAACAGTGCATGCTCAGTCACGTGATCAGGGCCTGCTGAGCTGCGTGATTACTGTCTGCTCATCTGCTTGGCAATTTCCAACTGAGCTGCACGATTCCTGCCTGTCATCTCCTTGACAATTGCCACCTGTGCTGCGTAATTCCTGCCTGCTCAGCTGCTTGATTATTGCCAGCTGAGCAGCATGATTCCTCACACCTGAGTTCCATGATTATTGCCTGCTGACTGTTTGATTCGTGCCTACTCAGCTCTTTGTTTATTGCCTCCAGAGGCACATGATCAGTGTATGATAGCAAACATGATCAGCGCATGATCAGTCACATGATCCGCGGCATTAAGTCACGTGATCACTACATGATAGTCATGTGATCAGTCCATGCTCAGTCACGGTATCAGTGCATGATCAGCCACGTGATCAGTGCATGATCTGTCACAGGATTAGTGTATGATCATCCACGTGATCAGTGCACGGGCAGTCATGTGATCAGTGCATGATATAGATGTAAACAGTGCATGACAGCCACGTGATCAGTGCATGATAGCCACGTGATCAGTGCATGATCAGTCACGTGTTCGTGTGTGATCAGCCACGTGATCAGTGCATGTTATCCACGTGATCAGTGCAGGATAGCCACGTGATCACTTCATGATTATTTACGTGATCTGAACATGGTCAGTCACGTGATATGTGTGTGATCAGCCACCGGATCAGTGCATGATGAGCCACGTGATCAGTGAAGGATTAATTACGTGATCAGTGCATGATCAGTCACGTGACCAGTACATGGTTGCTACGTGATCCTTGCATGATCAGCCACGTGAGCAGAGCATGATAGCCACGTGATCAGTGCATGATCAGTTACGTGATCAGTACATGATCAGTCACGTGAACAGTGCATGATCATTGACGTGATCTGTGCATGATCAGTCACGTGACCAGTATATGGTAGCTACGTGATCATTCCGTGACGAGCCCCGTGAGCAGTGCATGATAGAAACGGGATGTGTGCATGATGAGTTACATGAGCAGAGTATGAGCAGCCACGTGATCAGTGCATGCGTGCCACGTGATCAGTGCATGATATGTCACGTGACAGGTGTGTGATCAGCCACGTGAACAGTGCATGGTCAGCCACGTATTCAGTGCATGATAGCCATGTGATCAGTGCATGATCAGTTACGTGAGCAGTGTATGATCAGCCACGTGATCAGTGCATGGTCAGACACGTGAACAGTGTATGATCAGCCACGTGATCAGTGCATGATATCCAAGTGATCAGTGCATGATCAATCACGTGATCAGTGTATGATCAGCCACGTGAACAGTGCATGCTCAATCACGTGATCAGGGCCTGCTGAGCTGCGTGATTACTGTCTGCTCATCTGCTTGACAATTGCCAGCTGAGCTGCACGATTCCTGCCTGTCATCTGCTTGACAATTGCCAGCTGTGCTGCGTAAATCCTGCCTGCTCAGCTGCTTGATTATTGCCAGCTGAGCAGCATGATTCCTCACACCTGAGTTCCATGATTATTGCCTGCTGACTGTTTGATTCGTGCCTACTCAGCTCTTTGTTTATTGCCTCCAGAGGCACATGATCAGTGTATGATAGCAAACATGATCAGCGCATGGTCAGTCACATGATCAGTGCCATTAAGTCACGTGATCACTACATGATAGGCATGTGATCAGTCCATGCTCAGTCACGGTATCAGTGCATGATCAGCAACGTGATCAGTGCATGATCTGTCACATGATTAGTGTATGATCATCCACGTGATCAGTGCATGGGCAGTCATGTGATCAGTGCATGATATAGACGTGATCAGAGCATGATCAGTCTCGTGATCAGTGCATGATAGCCACGTGTTCAGTGCATGATCAGTCACCTGATGGGTGTATGATCATTCACGTGACCTGCATATGGTAGCTACATGATCATTGCATGATCAGCCACGTGAGTAGTGCATAATAGCCACGTGATCACTGCATGATCAGCCACGTGAGCAGTGCATGATAGCCATGTGATCAGTGCATGATCAGACACGAGATCAGTGCATGATCAGTCACGTGATCAGTGCATGATCAGCCACGTGTTCAGTGCATGACCAGGCACGTTATCAGTGTATGTCCAGCCAAGTGATCAGTGCATGATAGCCACGTGATCAGTGCATGATCAGTCACGTGATCAGTGCATTATCAGTCACGTGATCAGTGTATGTTCAGCCACGTGATCAGTGCATGATCAGCCACATGATCAGTGCATGATCAATTATGTGATCAGTGCATGATCAGTCACTTGACCAGTCCATGGTAGCTACGTGATCATTGCCTGATCAGCCACGTGAGCAGTGCATGATACCCACGTGATCAGTGCATGGTCAGTCACGTGATCAGTGCATGATCATCCACGTGATCAGTGCATGTGGAGTCATGTAGTCAATGCATGATAGCGCCGTGATCAGTGCACGATCAGTCCCGTGATGAGGGTATGATCAGCCACGTGATCAGTGCATGATCAGTCACGTGATCTGTGCATGATCAGTCACGTGATCTGTGCATGATCAGTCACGTGATCAGTGCATGATCAGTTACCTGATCAGTGCATGATCAGTCACGTGACCAGTGCATGGTAGCTACGTGATCATTGCATGATCATCCACGTAATCAGTGCATGATAGCCACGTGATCAGTGCAATATAGCCACGTGATCAGTGCATGATCAGTCACCTGATGGGGGTATGATCGGTCACGTGACCGGTACATGTTAGCTTCATGATCATTGCATAATCAGCCAAGTGATCAGTGCATGATAGCCACTAGATCAGGGCATGATCAGTCATGTGATCAGTGCATGATAGGCACGTGATCACTGCATGATCAGTCACGTGATCAGTGCATGATCAGTCATGTGACCAGTACATGGTAGCTGCGTGATCATGCATGATCAGCCACGTGAGCAGTGCATGATAGCCACGTGATCAGTGCATGATCAGACACGAGATCAGTGCATGATCAGTCACGTGATCAGTGCATGATCAGCCACGTGATCAGTGCATTACCAGGCACATGATCAGTGTATGTCCAGCCAAGTGATCACTGCCTGATAGCCACGTGATCAGTGCATGATCAGTCACATGATCAGTGTATGATCAGCCACGTGATAGGTGTGTGATCAGCCACGTGAACAGTGCATGCTCAGTCACGTGATCAGGGCCTGCTGAGCTGCGTGATTACTGTCTGCTCATCTGCTTGGCAATTTCCAACTGAGCTGCACGATTCCTGCCTGTCATCTCCTTGACAATTGCCACCTGTGCTGCGTAATTCCTGCCTGCTCAGCTGCTTGATTATTGCCAGCTGAGCAGCATGATTCCTCACACCTGAGTTCCATGATTATTGCCTGCTGACTGTTTGATTCGTGCCTACTCAGCTCTTTGTTTATTGCCTCCAGAGGCACATGATCAGTGTATGATAGCAAACATGATCAGCGCATGATCAGTCACATGATCCGAGGCATTAAGTCACGTGATCACTACATGATAGTCATGTGATCAGTCGATGCTCAGTCACGGTATCAGTGCAAGATCAGCCACGTGATCAGTGCATGATCTGTCACAGGATTAGTGTATGATCATCCACGTGATCAGTGCACGGGCAGTCATGTGATCAGTGCATGATATAGATGTGAACAGTGCATGATAGCCACGTGATCAGTGCATGATAGCCACGTGATCAGTGCATGATCAGTCACGTGTTCGTGTGTGATCAGCCACGTGATCAGTGCATGTTATCCACGTGATCAGTGCAGGATAGCCACGTGATCACTTCATGATTATTTACGTGATCTGAACATGGTCAGTCACATGATATGTGTGTGATCAGCCACCGGATCAGTGCATGATCAGCCACGTGATCAGTTCAGGATCAATTACGTGATCAGTGCATGATCAGTCACGTTACCAGTACATGGTTGCTACGTGATCCTTGCATGATCAGCCACGTGAGCAGAGCATGATAGCCACGTGATCAGTGCATGATCAGTCATGTGATCAGTACATGATCAGTCACTTGAACAGTGCATGATCATTGACGTGATCTGTGCATGATCAGTCACGTGACCAGTATATGGTAGCTTCGTGATCATTCCATGACGAGCCACGTGAGCAGTGCATGATAGCCACGTGATGTGTGCATGATCAGTTACGTGAGCAGAGTATGATCAGCCACGTGATCAGTGCATGAGTGCCACGTGATCAGTGCATGATATGTCACGTGACAGGTGTGTGATCAGCCACGTGAACAGTGTATGTTCAGCCACGTGATCAGTGCATGATAGCCACGTGATCAGTGCATGATCAGTTACGTGAGCAGTGTATGATCAGCCACGTGATCAGTGCATGGTCAGACACGTGAACAGTGTATGATCAGCCACGTGATCAGTGCATGATATCCAAGTGATCAGTGCATGATCAATCACGTGATCAGTGTATGATCAGCCACGTTTACATTGCATGCTCAGTCACGTGATCAGGGCCTGCTGAGCTGCGTAATTACTGTCTGCTCATCTGCTTGACAATTGCCAGCTGAGCTGCACGATTCCTGCCTGTCATCTGCTTGACAATTGCCAGCTGTGCTGCGTAATTCCTGCCTGCTCAGCTGCTTGATTATTGCCAGCTGAGCAGCATGATTCCTCACACCTGAGTTCCATGATTATTGCCTGCTGACTGTTTGATTCGTGCCTACTCAGCTCTTTGTTTATTGCCTCCAGAGGCACATGATCAGTGTATGATAGCAAACATGATCAGCGCATGATCAGTCACATGATCAGCGCCATTAAGTCACGTGATCACTACATGATAGTCATGAGATCAGTCCATGCTCAGTCACGGTATTAGTGCATGATCAGCCACGTGATCAGTGCACGATCTGTCACATGATTAGTGTATGATCACCCACGTGATCAGTGCATGGGCAGTCATGTGATCAGTGCATGATATAGACGTGATCAGTGCATGATCAGTCTCGTGATCAGTGCATGATAGCCACGTGATCAGTGCATGATCAGTCACGTGATCTGTGCATGATCAGTCACATGATCAGTGCATGATCAATTACCTGATCAGTGCATGATCAGTCACGTGACCAGTGCATGGCAGCTACGTGATCATTGAATGATCAGCCACGTGATCAGTACATGATAGCCACGTGATCAGTGCATGATAGCCACGTGATCAGTGCATGATCAGTCACGTGATACGTGTGTGATCAGCCACGTGATCAGTGCATGTTATCCATGTGATCAGTGCAGGATAGCCACGTGATCACTTCATGATTATTTATGTGATCTGTACATGATCAGTCACGTGATACGTGTGTGATCAGCCACCGGATCAGTGCGTGATGAGCCATGTGATCAGTGCAGGATCAATTACGTGATCAGTGCATGATCAGTCACGTGACCAGTACATGGTAGCCACTTGATCATTGCGTGATCAGCCACGTGATCAGTGCATGATAGCTACGTGATCAGTGCATGATCAGCCACATGATCAGTGCATGATAGCCACGTGATCAGTGCATGATCAGTCACGTGATCAGTACATGATCAGTCACTTGAACAGTGCATGATCATTGACGTGATGTGTGCATGATCAGTCACGTGACCAGTATATGGTAGCTACGTGACCATTCCATGACGAGCCACGTGAGCAGTGCATGATAGCCACGTGATGTGTGCATGATCAGTTATGTGAGCAGAGTATGATCAGCCACGTGATCAGTGCATAAGTGCCACGTGATCAGTGCATGATATGTCACGTGACAGGTGTGTGATCAGCCACGTGAACAGTGCATGTTCAGCCACGTGATCAGTGCATGATAGCCACGTGATCAGTGCATGATCAGTTACCTGAGCAGTGTATGATCAGCCACGTGATCAGTGCATGGTCAGACACGTGAACAGTGTATGATCAGCCACGTGATCAGTGCATGATATCCAAGTGATCAGTGCATGATCATCACGTGATCCGTGTATGATCAGCCACGTGAACAGTGCATGCTCAGTCACGTGATCAGGGCCTGCTGAGCTGCGTGATTACTGTCTGCTCATCTGCTTGACAATTGCCAGCTGAGCTGCACGATTCCTGCCTGTCATCTGCTTGACAATTGCCAGCTGTGCTGCGTAATTCCTGCCTGCTCAGCTGCTTGATTATTGCCAGCTGAGCAGCATGATTCCTCACACCTGAGTTCCATGATTATTGCCTGCTGACTGTTTGATTCGTGCCTACTCAGCTCTTTGTTTATTGCCTCCAGAGGCACATGATCAGTGTATGATAGCAAACATGATCAGCGCATGATCAGTCACATGATCAGCGCCATTAAGTCACGTGATCACTACATGATAGTCATGTGATCAGTCCATGCTCAGTCACGGTATCAGTGCATGATCAGCCACGTGATCAGTGCATGATCAGCCAGATGATCAGTGCATGATAGCCATGTGATCAGTGCATGATCAGTCACGTGATCAGTGCATGATCAGTCAGGTGATCAGTGCATGATCAGCCACGTGATCAGTGCATGATCAGTCACCTGATGGGTGTATGATCAGTCACGTGACCGTACATGGTAGCTACATGATCATTGCATGATCAGCCACGTGAGTAGTGCATGATAGCCACGTGATCAGTGCATGATCAGTCACGTGATCAGTGCATGATCAGTCATGTGATCAGTGCATGATCAGGCACGTGATCAGTGCATGATCAGCCACGTGATCAGTGCATGATAGCCACGTGATCAGTGCATGATCAGTCACGTGATCAGTGCATGATCAGTCACGTGATCAGTGCATGATCAGCCACGTGATCAGTGCATGATCAGCCACGTGATCAGTGCATGATCAGCCACGTGATCAGTGCATGATCAGTCACGTGATCAGTGCATGATCAGTCACGTGATCAGTGCATGGTAGCTACGTGATCAGTGCATGATCAGCCACGTGATCAGTGCATGATAGCCACGTGATCAGTGCATGATCAGTCACGTGATCAGTGCATGATCAGTCACGTGACCAGTACATGGTAGCTGCGTGATCATGCATGATCAGCCACGTGATCAGTGCATGATAGCCACGTGATCAGTGCATGATCAGTCACGTGATCAGTGCATGATCAGTCACGTGATCAGTGCATGATCAGCCACGTGATCAGTGCATGATCAGGCACGTGATCAGTGCATGATCAGCCACGTGATCAGTGCATGATAGCCACGTGATCAGTGCATGATAGCCACGTGATCAGTGCATGATCAGTCACGTGATCAGTGCATGATCAGTCACGTGATCAGTGCATGATCAGCCACGTGATCAGTGCATGATCAGCCACGTGATCAGTGCATGATCAGTCACGTGATCAGTGCATGATCAGCCACGTGATCAGTGCATGATCAGCCACGTGATCAGTGCATGATCAGTCACGTGATCAGTGCATGATAGCCACGTGATCAGTGCATGATCAGCCACGTGATCAGTGCATGATAGCCACGTGATCAGTGCATGATCAGTCACGTGATCAGTGCATGATATCCACGTGATCAGTGCATGATCAGTCACGTGATCATGTGTGATCAGCCACGTGATCAGTGCATGATCAGCCACGTGATCAGTGCAGGATCAATAACGTGATCAGTGCATGATCAGCCACGTGATCAGTGCATGATCAGTTACGTGATCAGTGCATGATCAGTCACGTGACCAGTACATGGTTGCTACGTGATCGTTTCATGATCAGCCACGTGAGCAGTGCATGATAGCCACGTGATCAGTGCATGATCAGTCACGTGATCAGTACATGATCAGTCACGTGAACAGTGCATGATCATTCACGTGATCAGTGCATGATCAGTCACGTGACCAGTATATGGTAGCTACGTGATCATTCCATGACGAGCCACGTGAGCAGTGCATGATAGCCACGTGATGTGTGCATTATCAGTTACGTGAGCAGAGTATGATCAGCCACGTGATCAGTGCATGAGTGCCACGTGATCAGTGCATGATATGTCACGTGACAGGTGTGTGATCAGCCACGTGAACAGTGCATGTTCAGCCACGTGATCAGTGCATGATAGCCACGTGATCAGTGCATGATCAGTTACGTGAGCAGTGTATGATCAGCCACGTGATCAGTGCATGGTCAGACACGTGAACAGTGTATGATCAGCCACGTGATCAGTGCATGATATCCAAGTGATCAGTGCATGATCATCACGTGATCAGTGTATGATCAGCCACGTGAACAGTGCATGCTCAGTCACGTGATCAGGGCCTGCTGAGCTGCGTGATTACTGTCTGCTCATCTGCTTGACAATTGCCAGCTGTGCTGCGTAATTCCTGCCTGCTCAGCTGCTTGATTATTGCCAGCTGAGCAGCATGATTCCTCACACCTGAGTTCCATGATTATTGCCTGCTGACTGTTTGATTCGTGCCTACTCAGCTCTTTGTTTATTGCCTCCAGAGGCACATGATCAGTGTATGTTAGCAAACATGATCAGCGCATGATCAGTCACATGATCAGTGCCATTAAGTCACGTGATCACTACATGATAGTCATGTGATCAGTCCATGCTCAGTCACGGTATCAGTGCATGATCAGCCACGTGATCAGTGCATGATCAGCCAGTGATCAGTGCATGATAGCCATGTGATCAGTGCATGATCAGTCACGTGATCAGTGCATGATCAGTCACGTGATCAGTGCATGATCAGCCACGTGATCAGTGCATGATCAGTCACCTGATGGGTGTATGATCAGTCACGTGACCAGTACATGGTAGCTACATGATCATTGCATGATCAGCCACGTGAGTAGTGCATGATAGCCACGTGATCAGTGCATGATCAGTCACGTGATCAGTGCATGATCAGTCATGTGATCAGTGCATGATCAGTACGTGATCAGTGCATGATCAGCCACGTGATCAGTGCATGATAGCCACGTGATCAGTGCATGATCAGTCACGTGATCAGTGCATGATCAGTCACGTGATCAGTGCATGATCAGCCACGTGATCAGTGCATGATCAGCCACGTGATCAGTGCATGATCAGCCACGTGATCAGTGCATGATCAGTCACGTGATCAGTGCATGATCAGTCACGTGATCAGTGCATGAAGCTACATGATCAGTGCATGATCAGCCACGTGATCAGTGCATGATAGCCACGTGATCAGTGCATGATCAGTCACGTGATCAGTGCATGATCAGTCACGTGATCAGTGCATGGTATCTGCGTGATCATCGCATGATCAGCCACGTGATCAGTGCATGATAGCCACGTGATCAGTGCATGATCAGTCACGTGATCAGTGCATGATCAGCCACGTGATCAGTGCATGATCAGTCACGTGATCAGTGCATGATCAGCCACGTGATCAGTGCATGATCAGCCACGTGATCAGTGCATGATCAGCCACGTGATCAGTGCATGATCAGTCACGTGATCAGTGCATGATCAGCCACGTGATCAGTGCATGATAGCCACGTGATCAGTGCATGATCAGTCACGTGATCAGTGCATGATCAGCCACGTGAACAGTGCATGCTCAGTCACGTGATCAGGGCCTGCTGAGCTGCGTGATTACTGTCTGCTCATCTGCTTGACAATTTCCAGCTGAGCTGCATGATTCCTGCCTGTCATCTGCTTGACAATTGCCACCTGTGCTGCGTAATTCCTGCCTGATCAGCTGCTTGATTATTGCCAGCTGAGCAGCATGATTCCTCACAGCTGAGTTCCATGATTATTGCCTGCTGACTGTTTGATTCGTGCCTACTCAACTCTTTGTTTATTGCCTCCAGAGGCACATGATCAGTGTATGATAGCAACATGATCAGCGCATGATCAGTCACGTGATCAGTACTTGATCAGTCACGTGAACAGTGCATGATCATTCACGTGATCAGTGCATGATCAGTCACGTGACCAGTATATGGTAGCTACGTGATCATTCCATGACGAGCCACGTGAGCAATGCATGATAGCCACGTGATGTGTGCATGATCAGTTACGTGAGCAGAGTATGATCAGTCACGTGATCAGTGCATGAGTGCCACGTGATCAGTGCATGATATGTCACGTGACAGGTGTGTGATCAGCCACGTGAACAGTGCATGTTCAGCCACGTGATCAGTGCATGATAGCCACGTGTTCAGTGCATGATCAGTTACGTGAGCAGTGTATGATCAGCCACGTGATCAGTGCATGGTCAGACACGTGAACAGTGTATGATCAGCCACGTGATCAGTGCATGATATCCAAGTGATCAGTGCATGATCAATCACGTGATCAGTGCATGATCAGCCACGTGAACAGTGCATGCTCAGTCACGTGATCAGGGCCTGCTGAGCTGCGTGATTACTGTCTGCACATCTGCTTGAAAATTGCCAGCTGAGCTGCATGATTCCTGCCTGTCATCTGCTTGACAATTGCCAGCTGTGCTTCGTAATTCCTGCCTGCTCAGCTGCTTGATTATTGCCAGCTGAGCAGCATGATTCCTCACACCTGAGTTCCATGATTATTGCCTGCTGACTGTTTGATTCGTGCCTACTCAGCTCTTTGTTTATTGCCTCCAGAGGCACATGATCAGTGTATGATAGCAAACATGATCAGCGCATGATCAGTCACATGATCAGCGCCATTAAGTCACGTGATCACTACATGATAGTCATGTGATCAGTCCATGCTCATTCACGGTATCAGTGCATGATCAGCCACGTGATCAGTGCATGATCAGCCAGTGATCAGTGCATGATAGCCATGTGATCAGTGCATGATCAGTCACGTGATCAGTGCATGATCAGGCAGGTGATCAGTGCATGATCAGCCACGTGATCAGTGCATGATCAGTCACCTGATAGGTGTATGATCAGTCACGTGACCAGTACATGGTAGCTACATGATCATTGCATGATCAGCCACGTGATAGTGCATGATAGCCACGTGATCAGTGCATGATCAGTCACGTGATCAGTGCATGATCAGTCATGTGATCAGTGCATGATCAGGCACGTGATCAGTGCATGATCAGCCACGTGATCAGTGCATGATAGCCACGTGATCAGTGCATGATCAGTCACGTGATCAGTGCATGATCAGTCACGTGATCAGTGCATGATCAGCCACGTGATCAGTGCATGATCAGCCACGTGATCAGTGCATGATCAGCCACGTGATCAGTGCATGATCAGTCACGTGATCAGTGCATGATCAGTCACGTGATCAGTGCATGATAGCCACGTGATCAGTGCATGATCAGCCACGTGATCAGTGCATGATAGCCACGTGATCAGTGCATGATCAGTCACGTGATCAGTGCATGATCAGTCACGTGATACATGTGTGATCAGCCACGTGATCAGTGCATGATGAGCCACGTGATCAGTGCAGGATCAATTACGTGATCAGTGCATGATCAGTCACGTGACCAGTACATGGTTGCTACGTGATCGTTTCATGATCAGCCACGTGAGCAGAGCATGATAGCCACGTGATCAGTGCATGATCAGTCACGTGATCAGTACATGATCAGTCACGTGAACAGTGCATGATCATTTACGTGATCTGTGCATGATCAGTCACGTGACCAGTATATGGTAGCCGTGATCATTCCATGACGAGCCACGTGAGCAGTGCATGATAGCCACGTGATGTGTGCATGATCAGTTACGTGAGCAGAGTATGATCAGCCACGTGATCAGTGCATGAGTGCCACGTGATCAGTGCATGATATGTCACGTGACAGGTGTGTGATCAGCCACGTGAACAGTGCATGTTCAGCCACGTGATCAGTGCATGATAGCCACGTGATCAGTGCATGATCAGTTACGTGAGCAGTGTATGATCAGCCACGTGATCAGTGCATGGTCAGACACGTGAACAGTGTATGATCAGCCACGTGATCAGTGCATGATATCCAAGTGATCAGTGCATGATCATCACGTGATCAGTGTATGATCAGCCACGTGAACAGTGCATGCTCAGTCACGTGATAAGGGCCTGCTGAGCTGCGTGATTACTGTCTGCTCATCTGCTTGACAATTGCCAGCTGAGCTGCACGATTCCTGCCTGTCATCTGCTTGACAATTGCCAGCTGTGCTGCGTAATTCCTGCCTGCTCAGCTGCTTGATTATTGCCAGCTGAGCAGCATGATTCCTCACACCTGAGTTCCATGATTATTGCCTGCTGACTGTTTGATTCGTGCCTACTCAGCTCTTTGTTTATTGCCTCCAGAGGCACATGATCAGTGTATGATAGCAAACATGATCAGCGCATGATCAGTCACATGATCAGCGCCATTAAGTCACGTGATCACTACATGATAGTCATGTGATCAGTCCATGCTCAGTCACGGTATCAGTGCATGATCAGCCACGTGATCAGTGCATGATCTGTCACATGATTAGTGTATGATCATCCACGTGATCAGTGCATGGGCAGTCATGTGATCAGTGCATGATATAGACGTGATCAGTGCATGATCAGTCTCGTGATCAGTGCATGATCAGCCACGTGATCAGTGCATGATCAGCCACGTGATCAGTGCATGATAGCTACGTGATCAGTGCATGATCAGTCACGTGATCAGTGCATGATCAGCCACGTGATCAGTGCATGATCAGCCACGTGATCAGTGCATGATCAGTCACGTGATCAGTGCATGATCAGTCACGTGACCAGTACATGGTAGCTACGTGATCAGTGCATGATCAGCCACGTGATCAGTGCATGATAGCCACGTGATCAGTGCATGATCAGTCACGTGATCAGTGCATGATCAGTCACGTGATCAGTGCATGATCAGCCACGTGATCAGTGCATGATCAGCCACGTGATCAGTGCATGATAGCCACGTGATCAGTGCATGATCAGTCACGTGATCAGTGCATGATCAGTCACGTGATCAGTGCATGATCAGCCACGTGATCAGTGCATGATCAGCCACGTGATCAGTGCATGATCAGTCACGTGATCAGTGCATGATCAGTCACGTGATCAGTGCATGATCAGTCACGTGACCAGTACATGGTAGCTACGTGATCATTGCATGATCAGCCACGTGATCAGTGCATGATAGCCACGTGATCAGTGCATGATCAGTCACGTGATCAGTGCATGATCAGTCACGTGATCAGTGCATGGTAGCTGCGTGATCAGTGCATGATCAGCCACGTGATCAGTGCATGATAGCCACGTGATCAGTGCATGATCAGCCACGTGATCAGTGCATGATCAGTCACGTGATCAGTGCATGATCAGCCACGTGATCAGTGCATGATCAGCCACGTGATCAGTGCATGATCAGCCACGTGATCAGTGCATGATCAGCCACGTGATCAGTGCATGATCAGTCACGTGATCAGTGCATGATCAGTCACGTGATCAGTGTGTGATCAGCCACGTGAACAGTGCATGCTCAGTCACGTGATCAGGGCCTGCTGAGCTGCGTGATTACTGTCTGCTCATCTGCTTGACAATTGCCAGCTGAGCTGCACGATTCCTGCCTGTCATCTGCTTGACAATTGCCAGCTGTGCTGCGTAATTCCTGCCTGCTCATCTGCTTGATTATTGCCAGCTGAGCAGCATGATTTCTCAGAGCTGAGTTCCATGATTATTGCCTGCTGACTGATTCGTGCCTACTCAGCTCTTTGTTCATTGCCTCCAGAGGCACATGATCAGTGTATGATAGCAAACATGATCAGTGCATGATCAGTCACATGATCAGTGCATGATAAGCCACGTGATCAGTGCATGATCAGTCATGTGATCAGTGCATGATCAGTCACGTGACAAGTGCATGGTAGCTGCGTGATCAGTGCATGATCAGCCACGTGATCAGTGCATGATAGCCACGTGATCAGTGCATGATCAGTCACTGATCAGTGCATGATCAGTCACGTGATCAGTGCATGATCAGTCACGTGATCAGTGCATGATCAGTCACGTGATCAGTGCATGATCAGTCACGTGATCAGTGCATGATCAGTCACGTGATCAGTGCATGATCAGTCACGTGATCAGTGCATGATCAGTCACGTGATCAGTGCATGGTAGCTACGTGATCAGTGCATGATCAGCCACGTGATCAGTGCATGATAGTCACGTGATCAGTGCATGATAGCCACGTGATCAGTGCATGATCAGTCACGTGATCAGTGCATGATCAGCCACGTGATCAGTGCATGATAGCCACGTGATCAGTGCATGATAGCCACGTGATCAGTGCATGATCAGCCACGTGATCAGTGCATGATCAGTCACGTGATCAGTGCATGATAGCTACGTGATCAGTGCATGATCAGCCACGTGATCAGTGCATGATAGCTACGTGATCAGTGCATGATCAGCCACGTGATCAGTGCATGATAGCCACGTGATCAGTGCATGATCAGTCACGTGATCATGTGTGATCAGCCACGTGATCAGTGCATGATGAGCCACGTGATCAGTGCATGATCAATTACGTGATCAGTGCATGATCAGTCACGTGACCAGTACATGGTTGCTACGTGATCAGTGCATGATCAGCCACGTGATCAGTGCATGATAGCCACGTGATCAGTGCATGATCAGTCACGTGATCAGTGCATGATCAGTCACGTGATCAGTGCATGATCATTCACGTGATCAGTGCATGATCAGTCACGTGACCAGTATATGGTAGCTACGTGATCATTGCATGACAGCCACGTGATCAGTGCATGATAGCCACGTGATCAGTGCATGATCAGTCACGTGATCAGTGCATGATCAGCCACGTGATCAGTGCATGATCAGTCACGTGATCAGTGCATGATCATTCACGTGATCAGTGCATGATCAGTCACGTGACCAGTATATGGTAGCTACGTGATCATTCCATGACAGCCACGTGAGCAGTGCATGATAGCCACGTGATGTGTGCATGATCAGTTACGTGAGCAGAGTATGATCAGCCACGTGATCAGTGCATGAGTGCCACGTGATCAGTGCATGATATGTCACGTGACAGTGTGTGATCAGCCACGTGAACAGTGCATGTTCAGCCACGTGATCAGTGCATGATAGCCACGTGATCAGTGCATGATCAGTTACGTGAGCAGTGTATGATCAGCCACGTGATCAGTGCATGGTCAGACACGTGAACAGTGTATGATCAGCCACGTGATCAGTGCATGATATCCAAGTGATCAGTGCATGATCATCACGTGATCAGTGTATGATCAGCCACGTGAACAGTGCATGCTCAGTCACGTGATCAGGGCCTGCTGAGCTGCGTGATTACTGTCTGCTCATCTGCTTGACAATTGCCAGCTGTGCTGCGTAATTCCTGCCTGCTCAGCTGCTTGATTATTGCCAGCTGAGCAGCATGATTCCTCACACCTGAGTTCCATGATTATTGCCTGCTGACTGTTTGATTCGTGCCTACTCAGCTCTTTGTTTATTGCCTCCAGAGGCACATGATCAGTGTATGATAGCAAACATGATCAGCGCATGATCAGTCACATGATCAGCGCCATTAAGTCACGTGATCACTACATGATAGTCATGTGATCAGTCCATGCTCAGTCACGGTATCAGTGCATGATCAGCCACGTGATCAGTGCATGATCAGCCAGTGATCAGTTCATGATAGCTATGTGATCAGTGCATGATTTGTCACGTGATCAGTGCATGATCAGTCAGGTGATCAGTGCATGATCAGCCACGTGATCAGTGCATGATCAGTCACCTGATGGGTGTATGATCAGTCACGTGACCAGTACATGGTAGCTACATGATCATTGCATGATCAGCCACGTGAGTAGTGCATGATAGCCACGTGATCAGTGCATGATCAGTCACGTGATCAGTGCATGATCAGTCATGTGATCAGTGCATGATCAGGTACGTGATCAGTGCATGATCAGCCACGTGATCAGTGCATGATAGCCACGTGATCAGTGCATGATCAGTCACGTGATCAGTGCATGATCAGTCACGTGATCAGTGCATGATCAGCCACGTGATCAGTGCATGATCAGCCACGTGATCAGTGCATGATCAGCCACGTGATCAGTGCATGATCAGTCACGTGATCAGTGCATGATCAGTCACGTGACCAGTGCATGAAGCTACGTGATCAGTGCATGATCAGCCACGTGATCAGTGCATGATAGCCACGTGATCAGTGCATGATCAGTCACGTGATCAGTGCATGATCAGTCACGTGACCAGTATATGGTATCTGCGTGATCATCGCATGATCAGCCACGTGATCAGTGCATGATAGCCACGTGATCAGTGCATGATCAGTCACGTGATCAGTGCATGATCAGCCACGTGATCAGTGCATGATCAGCCACGTGATCAGTGCATGATCAGCCACGTGATCAGTGCATGATCAGTCACGTGATCAGTGTATGATCAGCCACGTGATCAGTGCATGGTCAGACACGTGAACAGTGTATGATCAGCCACGTGATCAGTGCATGATATCCAAGTGATCAGTGCATGATCAATCACGTGATGAGTGTATGATCAGCCACGTGAACAGTGCATGCTCAGTCACGTGATCAGGGCCTGCTGAGCTGCGTGATTACTGTCTGCTCATCTGCTTGACAATTGCCAGCTGAGCTGCACGATTCCTGCCTGTCATCTGCTTGACAATTGCCACCTGTGCTGCGTAATCCCTGCCTGCTCAGCTACTTGATTATTGCCAGCTGAGCAGCATTTCTCAGAGCTGAGTTCCATGATTATTGCCTGCTGACTGATTCGTGCCTACTCAGCTCTTTGTTCATTGCCTCCAGAGGCACATGATCAGTGTATGATAGCAAACATGATCAGTGCATGATCAGTCACATGATCAGTGCATGATAAGCCACGTGATCAGTGCATGATCAGTCATGTGATCAGTGCATGATCAGTCACGTGACAAGTGCATGGTAGCTGCGTGATCAGTGCATGATCAGCCACGTGATCAGTGCATGATAGCCACGTGATCAGTGCATGATCAGTCACGTGATCAGTGCATGATCAGTCACGTGATCAGTGCATGATCAGTCACGTGATCAGTGCATGATCAGTACACGTGATCAGTGCATGATCAGTCACGTGACCAGTGCATGGTAGCTACGTGATCATTGCATGATCAGCCACGTGATCAGTGCATGATAGTCACGTGATCAGTGCATGATAGCCACGTGATCAGTGCATGATCAGTCACGTGATACGTGTGTGATCAGCCACGTGATCAGTGCATGATATCCACGTGATCAGTGCATGATAGCCACGTGATCAGTGCATGATCAGTCACGTGATCAGTGCATGATCAGTCACGTGATACGTGCATGATCAGCCACGTGATCAGTGCATGATGAGCCACGTGATCAGTGCATGATCAATTACGTGATCAGTGCATGATCAGTCACGTGACCAGTACATGGTAGCTACGTGATCATTGCATGATCAGCCACGTGATCAGTGCATGATAGCCACGTGATCAGTGCATGATCAGCCACGTGATCAGTGCATGATCAGCCACGTGATCAGTGCATGATCAGTCACGTGATCATGTGTGATCAGCCACGTGATCAGTGCATGATGAGCCACGTGATCAGTGCATGATCAGTTACGTGATCAGTGCATGATCAGTCACGTGATCAGTGCATGGTTGCTACGTGATCAGTGCATGATCAGCCACGTGATCAGTGCATGATCAGCCACGTGATCAGTGCATGATAGCCACGTGATCAGTGCATGATCAGTTACGTGAGCAGTGTATGATCAGCCACGTGATCAGTGCATGGTCAGACACGTGAACAGTGTATGATCAGCCACGTGATCAGTGCATGATATCCAAGTGATCAGTGCATGATCAATCACGTGATCAGTGTATGATCAGCCACGTGAACAGTGCATGCTCAGTCACGTGATCAGGGCCTGCTGAGCTGCGTGATTACTGTCTGCTCATCTGCTTGACAATTGCCAGCTGAGCTGCACGATTCCTGCCTGTCATCTGCTTGACAATTGCCAGCTGTGCTGCGTAATTCCTGCCTGCTCAGCTGCTTGATTATTGCCAGCTGAGCAGCATGATTCCTCACACCTGAGTTCCATGATTATTGCCTGCTGACTGTTTGATTCGTGCCTACTCAGCTCTTTGTTTATTGCCTCCAGAGGCACATGATCAGTGTATGATAGCAAACATGATCAGCGCATGATCAGTCACATGATCAGCGCCATTAAGTCACGTGATCACTACATGATAGTCATGTGATCAGTCCATGCTCAGTCACGGTATCAGTGCATGATCAGCCACGTGATCAGTGCATGATCAGCCAGATGATCAGTTCATGATAGCTATGTGATCAGTGCATGATCAGTCACGTGATCAGTGCATGATCAGGCAGGTGATCAGTGCATGATCAGCCACGTGATCAGTGCATGATCAGTCACCTGATGGGTGTATGATCAGTCACGTGACCAGTACATGGTAGCTACATGATCATTGCATGATCAGCCACGTGAGTAGTGCATGATAGCCACGTGATCAGTGCATGATCAGTCACGTGATCAGTGCATGATCAGTCATGTGATCAGTGCATGATCAGGCACGTGATCAGTGCATGATCAGCCACGTGATCAGTGCATGATAGCCACGTGATCAGTGCATGATCAGTCACGTGATCAGTGCATGATCAGTCACGTGATCAGTGCATGATCAGCCACGTGATCAGTGCATGATCAGCCACGTGATCAGTGCATGATCAGCCACGTGATCAGTGCATGATCAGTCACGTGATCAGTGCATGATCATTCACGTGATCAGTGCATGATAGCCACGTGATCAGTGCATGATCAGCCACGTGATCAGTGCATGATAGCCACGTGATCAGTGCATGATCAGTCACGTGATCAGTGCATGATCAGTCACGTGATACATGTGTGATCAGCCACGTGATCAGTGCATGATGAGCCAAGTGATCAGTGCAGGATCAATTACGTGATCAGTGCATGATCAGTCACGTGACCAGTACATGGTTGCTACGTGATCGCTGCATGATCAGCCACGTGAGCAGATCATGATAGCCACGTGATCAGTGCATGATCAGTCACGTGATCAGTACATGATCAGTCGTGAACAGTGCATGATCATTGACGTGATCTGTGCATGATCAGTCACGTGACCAGTATATGGTAGCTTCGTGATCATTCCATGACGAGCCACGTGAGCAGTGCATGATAGCCACGTGATGTGTGCATGATCAGTTACGTGAGCAGAGTATGATCAGCCACGTGATCAGTGCATGAGTGCCACGTGATCAGTGCATGATATGTCACGTGACAGGTGTGTGATCAGCCACGTGAACAGTGCATGTTCAGCCACGTGATCAGTGCATGATAGCCACGTGATCAGTGCATGATCAGTTACGTGAGCAGTGTATGATCAGCCACGTGATCAGTGCATGGTCAGACACGTGAACAGTGTATGATCAGCCACGTGATCAGTGCATGATATCCAAGTGATCAGTGCATGATCATCACGTGATCAGTGTATGATCAGCCACGTGAACAGTGCATGCTCAGTCACGTGATCAGGGCCTGCTGAGCTGCGTGATTACTGTCTGCTCATCTGCTTGACAATTGCCAGCTGAGCTGCACGATTCCTGCCTGTCATCTGCTTGACAATTGCCAGCTGTGCTGCGTAATTCCTGCCTGCTCAGCTGCTTGATTATTGCCAGCTGAGCAGCATGATTCCTCACACCTGAGTTCCATGATTATTGCCTGCTGACTGTTTGATTCGTGCCTACTCAGCTCTTTGTTTATTGCCTCCAGAGGCACATGATCAGTGTATGATAGCAAACATGATCAGCGCATGATCAGTCACATGATCAGCGCCATTAAGTCACGTGATCACTACATGATAGTCATGTGATCAGTCCATGCTCAGTCACGGTATCAGTGCATGATCAGCCACGTGATCAGTGCATGATCTGTCACATGATTAGTGTATGATCATCCACGTGATCAGTGCATGGGCAGTCATGTGATCAGTGCATGATATAGACGTGATCAGTGCATGATCAGTCTCGTGATCAGTGCATGATCAGCCACGTGATCAGTGCATGATCAGCCACGTGATCAGTGCATGATAGCTACGTGATCAGTGCATGATCAGTCACGTGATCAGTGCATGATCAGCCACGTGATCAGTGCATGATCAGCCACGTGATCAGTGCATGATCAGTCACGTGATCAGTGCATGATCAGTCACGTGACCAGTACATGGTAGCTACGTGATCATTGCATGATCAGCCACGTGATCAGTGCATGATAGCCACGTGATCAGTGCATGATCAGTCACGTGATCAGTGCATGATCAGTCACGTGATCAGTGCATGATCAGCCACGTGATCAGTGCATGATCAGCCACGTGATCAGTGCATGATAGCCACGTGATCAGTGCATGATCAGTCACGTGATCAGTGCATGATCAGTCACGTGATCAGTGCATGATCAGCCACGTGATCAGTGCATGATCAGCCACGTGATCAGTGCATGATCAGTCACGTGATCAGTGCATGATCAGTCACGTGATCAGTGCATGATCAGTCACGTGACCAGTACATGGTAGCTACGTGATCATTGCATGATCAGCCACGTGATCAGTGCATGATAGCCACGTGATCAGTGCATGATCAGTCACGTGATCAGTGCATGATCAGTCATGTGATCAGTGCATGGTAGCTGCGTGATCAGTGCATGATCAGCCACGTGATCAGTGCATGATAGCCACGTGATCAGTGCATGATCACGTGATCAGTGCATGATCAGTCACGTGATCAGTGCATGATCAGCCACGTGATCAGTGCATGATCAGCCACGTGATCAGTGCATGTCCAGCCACGTGATCAGTGCATGATCAGCCACGTGATCAGTGCATGCTCAGTCACGTGATCAGGGCCTGCTGAGCTGCGTGATTACTGTCTGCTCATCTGCTTGACAATTGCCAGCTGAGCTGCACGATTCCTGCCTGTCATCTGCTTGACAATTGCCACCTGTGCTGCGTAATTCCTGCCTGCTCATCTGCTTGATTATTGCCAGCTGAGCAGCATGATTTCTCAGAGCTGAGTTCCATGATTATAGCCTGCTGACTGATTCCTGCCTACTCAGCTCTATGTTCATTGCCTCCAGAGGCACATGATCAGTGTGTGACACCAAACATGATCAGCACATGATCAGTCACATGATCAGTGCATGATAAGCCACGTGATCAGTGCATGATCAATTATGTGATCAGTGCATGATCAGTCATGTGACAGTACATGGTAGCTGCGTGATCAGTGCATGATCAGCCACGTGATCAGTGCATGATAGCCACGTGATCAGTGCATGATCAGTCACGTGATCAGTGCATGATCAGTCACGTGATCAGTGCATGATCAGTCACGTGATCAGTGCATGATCAATCACGTGATCAGTGCATGATCAGTCACGTGATCAGTGCATGGTAGCTACGTGATCATTGCATGATCAGCCACGTGATCAGTGCATGATAGCCACGTGATCAGTGCATGATCAGCCACGTGATCAGTGCATGATCAGTCACGTGACCAGTACATGGTTGCTACGTGATCGTTGCATGATCAGCCACGTGAGCAGTGCATGATAGCCACGTGATCAGTGCATGATCAGTCACGTGATCAGTACATGATCAGTCACGTGAACAGTGCATGATCATTTACGTGATCTGTGCATGATCAGTCACGTGACCAGTATATGGTAGCTACGTGATCATTCCATGACGAGCCACGTGAGCAGTGCATGATAGCCACGTGATGTGTGCATGATCAGTTACGTGAGCAGAGTATGATCAGCCACGTGATCAGTGCATGAGTGCCACGTGATCAGTGCATGATATGTCACGTGACAGGTGTGTGATCAGCCACGTGAACAGTGCATGTTCAGCCACGTGATCAGTGCATGATAGCCACGTGATCAGTGCATGATCAGTTACGTGAGCAGTGTATGATCAGCCACGTGATCAGTGCATGGTCAGACACGTGAACAGTGTATGATCAGCCACGTGATCAGTGCATGATATCCAAGTGATCAGTGCATGATCATCACGTGATCAGTGTATGATCAGCCACGTGAACAGTGCATGCTCAGTCACGTGATCAGGGCCTGCTGAGCTGCGTGATTACTGTCTGCTCATCTGCTTGACAATTGCCAGCTGAGCTGCACGATTCCTGCCTGTCATCTGCTTGACAATTGCCAGCTGTGCTGCGTAATTCCTGCCTGCTCAGCTGCTTGATTATTGCCAGCTGAGCAGCATGATTCCTCACACCTGAGTTCCATGATTATTGCCTGCTGACTGTTTGATTCGTGCCTACTCAGCTCTTTGTTTATTGCCTCCAGAGGCACATGATCAGTGTATGATAGCAAACATGATCAGCGCATGATCAGTCACATGATCAGCGCCATTAAGTCACGTGATCACTACATGATAGTCATGTGATCAGTCCATGCTCAGTCACGGTATCAGTGCATGATCAGCCACGTGATCAGTGCATGATCTGTCACATGATTAGTGTATGATCATCCACGTGATCAGTGCATGGGCAGTCATGTGATCAGTGCATGATATAGACGTGATCAGTGCATGATCAGTCTCGTGATCAGTGCATGATCAGCCACGTGATCAGTGCATGATCAGCCACGTGATCAGTGCATGATAGCTACGTGATCAGTGCATGATCAGTCACGTGATCAGTGCATGATCAGCCACGTGATCAGTGCATGATCAGCCACGTGATCAGTGCATGATCAGTCACGTGATCAGTGCATGATCAGTCACGTGACCAGTACATGGTAGCTACGTGATCATTGCATGATCAGCCACGTGATCAGTGCATGATAGCCACGTGATCAGTGCATGATCAGTCACGTGATCAGTGCATGATCAGTCACGTGATCAGTGCATGATCAGGCACGTGATCAGTGCATGATCAGCCACGTGATCAGTGCATGATAGCCACGTGATCAGTGCATGATCAGTCACGTGATCAGTGCATGATCAGTCACGTGATCAGTGCATGATCAGCCACGTGATCAGTGCATGATCAGCCACGTGATCAGTGCATGATCAGTCACGTGATCAGTGCATGATCAGTCACGTGATCAGTGCATGATCAGTCACGTGATCAGTACATGGTAGCTACGTGATCATTGCATGATCAGCCACGTGATCAGTGCATGATAGCCACGTGATCAGTGCATGATCAGTCACGTGATCAGTGCATGATCAGTCACGTGATCAGTGCATGGTAGCTGCGTGATCAGTGCATGATCAGCCACGTGATCAGTGCATGATAGCCACGTGATCAGTGCATGATCAGCCACGTGATCAGTGCATGATCAGTCACGTGATCAGTGCATGATCAGCCACGTGATCAGTGCATGATCAGCCACGTGATCAGTGCATGATCAGCCACGTGATCAGTGCATGATCAGCCACGTGATCAGTGCATGCTCAGTCACGTGATCAGGGCCTGCTGAGCTGCGTGATTACTGTCTGCTCATCTGCTTGACAATTGCCAGCTGAGCTGCACGATTCCTGCCTGTCATCTGCTTGACAATTGCCAGCTGTGCTGCGTAATTCCTGCCTGCTCAGCTGCTTGATTATTGCCAGCTGAGCAGCATGATTTCTCAGAGCTGAGTTCCATGATTATTGCCTGCTGACTGATTCGTGCCTACTCAGCTCTTTGTTCATTGCCTCCAGAGGCACATGATCAGTGTATGATAGCAAACATGATCAGCACATGATCAGTCACATGATCAGTGCATGATAAGCCACGTGATCAGTGCATGATCAGTCATGTGATCAGTGCATGATCAGTCATGTGACAGTGCATGGTAGCTGCGTGATCAGTGCATGATCAGCCACGTGATCAGTGCATGATAGCCACGTGATCAGTGCATGATCAGTCACGTGATCAGTGCATGATCAGTCACGTGATCAGTGCATGATCAGTCACGTGATCAGTGCATGATCAGTCACGTGATCAGTGCATGATCAGTCACGTGACCAGTACATGGTAGCTACGTGATCATTGCATGATCAGCCACGTGATCAGTGCATGATAGCCACGTGATCAGTGCATGATAGCCACGTGATCAGTGCATGATCAGTCACGTGATAGTGTGTGATCAGCCACGTGATCAGTGCATGATATCCACGTGATCAGTGCATGATAGCCACGTGATCAGTGCATGATCAGTCACGTGATCAGTGCATGATCAGTCACGTGATCGTGCATGATCAGCCACGTGATCAGTGCATGATCAGCACGTGATCAGTGCATGATCAATTACGTGATCAGTGCATGATCAGTCACGTGATCAGTACATGATAGCTACGTGATCAGTGCATGATCAGCCACGTGATCAGTGCATGATAGCCACGTGATCAGTGCATGATCAGCCACGTGATCAGTGCATGATCAGCCACGTGATCAGTGCATGATCAGTCACGTGATCATGTGTGATCAGCCACGTGATCAGTGCATGATCAGCCACGTGATCAGTGCATGATCAGTTACGTGATCAGTGCATGATCAGTCACGTGATCAGTACATGGTTGCTACGTGATCAGTGCATGATCAGCCACGTGATCAGTGCATGATAGCCACGTGATCAGTGCATGATCAGTCACGTGATCAGTGCATGATCAGTCACGTGATCAGTGCATGATCATTCACGTGATCAGTGCATGATCAGTCACGTGATCAGTGCATGGTAGCTACGTGATCATTGCATGATCAGCCACGTGATCAGTGCATGATAGCCACGTGATCAGTGCATGATCAGTTACGTGATCAGTGCATGATCAGCCACGTGATCAGTGCATGATCAGTCACGTGATCAGTGCATGATCATTCACGTGATCAGTGCATGATCAGTCACGTGATCAGTGCATGATAGCTACGTGATCAGTGCATGATCAGCCACGTGATCAGTGCATGATAGCCACGTGATCAGTGCATGATCAGCCACGTGATCAGTGCATGATAGCCACGTGATCAGTGCATGATCAGTCACGTGATCATGTGTGATCAGCCACGTGATCAGTGCATGATCAGCCACGTGATCAGTGCATGATCAGTTACGTGATCAGTGCATGATCAGTCACGTGACCAGTACATGGTAGCTACGTGATCAGTGCATGATCAGCCACGTGATCAGTGCATGATAGCCACGTGATCAGTGCATGATCAGTCACGTGATCAGTGCATGATCAGTCACGTGATCAGTGCATGATCATTCACGTGATCAGTGCATGATCAGTCACGTGATCAGTGCATGGTAGCTACGTGATCAGTGCATGATCAGCCACGTGATCAGTGCATGATAGCCACGTGATCAGTGCATGATCAGTCACGTGATCAGTGCATGATCAGTCACGTGATCAGTGCATGATCAGTCACGTGAACAGTGCATGATCATTTACGTGATCTGTGCATGATCAGTCACGTGACCAGTATATGGTAGCTACGTGATCATTCCATGACGAGCCACGTGAGCAGTGCATGATAGCCACGTGATGTGTGCATGATCAGTTACGTGAGCAGAGTATGATCAGCCACGTGATCAGTGCATGAGTGCCACGTGATCAGTGCATGATATGTCACGTGACAGGTGTGTGATCAGCCACGTGAACAGTGCATGTTCAGCCACGTGATCAGTGCATGATAGCCACGTGATCAGTGCATGATCAGTTACGTGAGCAGTGTATGATCAGCCACGTGATCAGTGCATGGTCAGACACGTGAACAGTGTATGATCAGCCACGTGATCAGTGCATGATATCCAAGTGATCAGTGCATGATCATCACGTGATCAGTGTATGATCAGCCACGTGAACAGTGCATGCTCAGTCACGTGATCAGGGCCTGCTGAGCTGCGTGATTACTGTCTGCTCATCTGCTTGACAATTGCCAGCTGTGCTGCGTAATTCCTGCCTGCTCAGCTGCTTGATTATTGCCAGCTGAGCAGCATGATTCCTCACACCTGAGTTCCATGATTATTGCCTGCTGACTGTTTGATTCGTGCCTACTCAGCTCTTTGTTTATTGCCTCCAGAGGCACATGATCAGTGTATGATAGCAAACATGATCAGCGCATGATCAGTCACATGATCAGCGCCATTAAGTCACGTGATCACTACATGATAGTCATGTGATCAGTCCATGCTCAGTCACGGTATCAGTGCATGATCAGCCACGTGATCAGTGCATGATCAGCCAGTTGATCAGTTCATGATAGCCATGTGATCAGTGCATGATCAGTCACGTGATCAGTGCATGATCAGTCAGGTGATCAGTGCATGATCAGCCACGTGATCAGTGCATGATCAGTCACCTGATGGGTGTATGATCAGTCACGTGACCAGTACATGGTAGCTACATGATCATTGCATGATCAGCCACGTGAGTAGTGCATGATAGCCACGTGATCAGTGCATGATCAGTCACGTGATCAGTGCATGATCAGTCATGTGATCAGTGCATGATCAGCCACGTGATCAGTGCATGATCAGCCACGTGATCAGTGCATGATAGCCACGTGATCAGTGCATGATCAGTCACGTGATCAGTGCATGATCAGTCACGTGATCAGTGCATGATCAGCCACGTGATCAGTGCATGATCAGCCACGTGATCAGTGCATGATCAATTACGTGATCAGTGCATGATCAGTCACGTGATCAGTGCATGATCAGTCACGTGATCAGTGCATGAAGCTACGTGATCAGTGCATGATCAGCCACGTGATCAGTGCATGATAGCCACGTGATCAGTGCATGATCAGTCACGTGATCAGTGCATGATCAGTCACGTGACCAGTATATGGTATCTGCGTGATCATGCATGATCAGCCACGTGATCAGTGCATGATAGCCACGTGATCAGTGCATGATCAGTCACGTGATCAGTGCATGATCAGCCACGTGATCAGTGCATGATCAGTCACGTGATCAGTGCATGATCAGCCACGTGATCAGTGCATGATCAGTCACGTGATCAGTGTATGATCAGCCACGTGATCAGTGCATGATCAGACACGTGAACAGTGTATGATCAGCCACGTGATCAGTGCATGATATCCACGTGATCAGTGCATGATCAGTCACGTGATCAGTGTATGATCAGCCACGTGAACAGTGCATGCTCAGTCACGTGATCAGGGCCTGCTGAGCTGCGTGATTACTGTCTGCTCATCTGCTTGACAATTGCCAGCTGAGCTGCACGATTCCTGCCTGTCATCTGCTTGACAATTGCCAGCTGTGCTGCGTAATTCCTGCCTGCTCAGCTGCTTGATTATTGCCAGCTGAGCAGCATTTCTCACAGCTGAGTTCCATGATTATTGCCTGCTGACTGATTCGTGCCTACTCAGCTCTTTGTTCATTGCCTCCAGAGGCACATGATCAGTGTATGATACCAAACATGATCAGCACATGATCAGTCACATGATCAGTGCATGATAAGCCACGTGATCAGTGCATGATCAGTCATGTGATCAGTGCATGATCAGTCATGTGATCAGTGCATGGTAGCTGCGTGATCAGTGCATGATCAGCCACGTGATCAGTGCATGATAGCCACGTGATCAGTGCATGATCAGTCACGTGATCAGTGCATGATCAGTCACGTGATCAGTGCATGATCAGTCACGTGATCAGTGCATGATCAATTACGTGATCAGTGCATGATCAGTCACGTGACCAGTGCATGGTAGCTACGTGATCATTGCATGATCAGCCACGTGATCAGTGCATGATAGCCACGTGATCAGTGCATGATAGCCACGTGATCAGTGCATGATCAGTCACGTGATACGTGTGTGATCAGCCACGTGATCAGTGCATGATATCCACGTGATCAGTGCATGATAGCCACGTGATCAGTGCATGATTAGTCACGTGATCAGTGCATGATCAGTCACGTGATACGTGCATGATCAGCCACGTGATCAGTGCATGATGAGCCACGTGATCAGTGCATGATCAATTACGTGATCAGTGCATGATCAGTCACGTGACCAGTACATGGTAGCTACGTGATCATTGCATGATCAGCCACGTGATCAGTGCATGATAGCCACGTGATCAGTGCATGATCAGCCACGTGATCAGTGCATGATCAGCCACGTGATCAGTGCATGATCAGTCACGTGATCATGTGTGATCAGCCACGTGATCAGTGCATGATAGCCACGTGATCAGTGCATGATCAGTTACGTGATCAGTGCATGATCAGTCACGTGATCAGTGCATGGTTGCTACGTGATCAGTGCATGATCAGCCACGTGATCAGTGCATGATCAGCCACGTGATCAGTGCATGATAGCCACGTGATCAGTGCATGATCAGTTACGTGAGCAGTGTATGATCAGCCACGTGATCAGTGCATGGTCAGACACGTGAACAGTGTATGATCAGCCACGTGATCAGTGCATGATATCCAAGTGATCAGTGCATGATCAATCACGTGATCAGTGTATGATCAGCCACGTGAACAGTGCATGCTCAGTCACGTGATCAGGGCCTGCTGAGCTGCGTGATTACTGTCTGCTCATCTGCTTGACAATTGCCAGCTGAGCTGCACGATTCCTGCCTGTCATCTGCTTGACAATTGCCAGCTGTGCTGCGTAATTCCTGCCTGCTCAGCTGCTTGATTATTGCCAGCTGAGCAGCATGATTCCTCACACCTGAGTTCCATGATTATTGCCTGCTGACTGTTTGATTCGTGCCTACTCAGCTCTTTGTTTATTGCCTCCAGAGGCACATGATCAGTGTATGATAGCAAACATGATCAGCGCATGATCAGTCACATGATCAGCGCCATTAAGTCACGTGATCACTACATGATAGTCATGTGATCAGTCCATGCTCAGTCACGGTATCAGTGCATGATCAGCCACGTGATCAGTGCATGATCAGCCAGATGATCAGTTCATGATAGCTATGTGATCAGTGCATGATCAGTCACGTGATCAGTGCATGATCAGGCAGGTGATCAGTGCATGATCAGCCACGTGATCAGTGCATGATCAGTCACCTGATGGGTGTATGATCAGTCACGTGACCAGTACATGGTAGCTACATGATCATTGCATGATCAGCCACGTGAGTAGTGCATGATAGCCACGTGATCAGTGCATGATCAGTCACGTGATCAGTGCATGATCAGTCATGTGATCAGTGCATGATCAGGCACGTGATCAGTGCATGATCAGCCACGTGATCAGTGCATGATAGCCACGTGATCAGTGCATGATCAGTCACGTGATCAGTGCATGATCAGTCACGTGATCAGTGCATGATCAGCCACGTGATCAGTGCATGATCAGCCACGTGATCAGTGCATGATCAGCCACGTGATCAGTGCATGATCAGTCACGTGATCAGTGCATGATCAGTCACGTGATCAGTACATGATAGCTACATGATCAGTGCATGATCAGCCACGTGATCAGTGCATGATAGCCACGTGATCAGTGCATGATCAGTCACGTGATCAGTGCATGATCAGTCACGTGATACATGTGTGATCAGCCACGTGATCAGTGCATGATGAGCCACGTGATCAGTGCAGGATCAATTACGTGATCAGTGCATGATCAGTCACGTGACCAGTACATGGTTGCTACGTGATCGTTGCATGATCAGCCACGTGAGCAGAGCATGATAGCCACGTGATCAGTGCATGATCAGTCACGTGATCAGTACATGATCAGTCACGTGAACAGTGCATGATCATTTACGTGATCTGTGCATGATCAGTCACGTGACCAGTATATGGTAGCTACGTGATCATTCCATGACGAGCCACGTGAGCAGTGCATGATAGCCACGTGATGTGTGCATGATCAGTTACGTGAGCAGAGTATGATCAGCCACGTGATCAGTGCATGAGTGCCACGTGATCAGTGCATGATATGTCACGTGACAGGTGTGTGATCAGCCACGTGAACAGTGCATGTTCAGCCACGTGATCAGTGCATGATAGCCACGTGATCAGTGCATGATCAGTTACGTGAGCAGTGTATGATCAGCCACGTGATCAGTGCATGGTCAGACACGTGAACAGTGTATGATCAGCCACGTGATCAGTGCATGATATCCAAGTGATCAGTGCATGATCATCACGTGATCAGTGTATGATCAGCCACGTGAACAGTGCATGCTCAGTCACGTGATCAGGGCCTGCTGAGCTGCGTGATTACTGTCTGCTCATCTGCTTGACAATTGCCAGCTGAGCTGCACGATTCCTGCCTGTCATCTGCTTGACAATTGCCAGCTGTGCTGCGTAATTCCTGCCTGCTCAGCTGCTTGATTATTGCCAGCTGAGCAGCATGATTCCTCACACCTGAGTTCCATGATTATTGCCTGCTGACTGTTTGATTCGTGCCTACTCAGCTCTTTGTTTATTGCCTCCAGAGGCACATGATCAGTGTATGATAGCAAACATGATCAGCGCATGATCAGTCACATGATCAGCGCCATTAAGTCACGTGATCACTACATGATAGTCATGTGATCAGTCCATGCTCAGTCACGGTATCAGTGCATGATCAGCCACGTGATCAGTGCATGATCTGTCACATGATTAGTGTATGATCATCCACGTGATCAGTGCATGGGCAGTCATGTGATCAGTGCATGATATAGACGTGATCAGTGCATGATCAGTCTCGTGATCAGTGCATGATCAGCCACGTGATCAGTGCATGATCAGCCACGTGATCAGTGCATGATAGCTACGTGATCAGTGCATGATCAGTCACGTGATCAGTGCATGATCAGCCACGTGATCAGTGCATGATCAGCCACGTGATCAGTGCATGATCAGTCACGTGATCAGTGCATGATCAGTCACGTGACCAGTACATGGTAGCTACGTGATCAGTGCATGATCAGCCACGTGATCAGTGCATGATAGCCACGTGATCAGTGCATGATCAGTCACGTGATCAGTGCATGATCAGTCACGTGATCAGTGCATGATCAGGCACGTGATCAGTGCATGATCAGCCACGTGATCAGTGCATGATAGCCACGTGATCAGTGCATGATCAGTCACGTGATCAGTGCATGATCAGTCACGTGATCAGTGCATGATCAGCCACGTGATCAGTGCATGATCAGCCACGTGATCAGTGCATGATCAGTCACGTGATCAGTGCATGATCAGTCACGTGATCAGTGCATGATCATTCACGT
The DNA here is from genome assembly GCF_032452875.1 of Bos javanicus. Lineage (NCBI taxonomy): Eukaryota > Metazoa > Chordata > Mammalia > Artiodactyla > Bovidae > Bos > Bos javanicus. The sequence continues at coordinate 564,736 of NW_026893643.1, read as the reverse complement.
GACCAGTACATGGTAGCTACGTGATCATTGCATGATCAGCCACGTGATCAGTGCATGATAGCCACGTGATCAGTGCATGATCAGTCACGTGATCAGTGCATGATCAGTCACGTGATCAGTGCATGATAGCTGCGTGATCATGCATGATCAGCCACGTGATCAGTGCATGATAGCCACGTGATCAGTGCATGATCAGCCACGTGATCAGTGCATGATCAGTCACGTGATCAGTGCATGATCAGCCACGTGATCAGTGCATGATCAGCCACGTGATCAGTGCATGATCAGCCACGTGATCAGTGCATGATCAGCCACGTGATCAGTGCATGCTCAGTCACGTGATCAGGGCCTGCTGAGCTGCGTGATTACTGTCTGCTCATCTGCTTGACAATTGCCAGCTGAGCTGCACGATTCCTGCCTGTCATCTGCTTGACAATTGCCAGCTGTGCTGCGTAATTCCTGCCTGCTCATCTGCTTGATTATTGCCAGCTGAGCAGCATGATTCCTCACAGCTGAGTTCCATGATTATTGCCTGCTGACTGATTCGTGCCTACTCAGCTCTTTGTTCATTGCCTCCAGAGGCACATGATCAGTGTATGATAGCAAACATGATCAGTGCATGATCAGTCACATGATCAGTGCATGATAAGCCACGTGATCAGTGCATGATCAGTCATGTGATCAGTGCATGATCAGTCATGTGACAGTGCATGGTAGCTGCGTGATCAGTGCATGATCAGCCACGTGATCAGTGCATGATAGCCACGTGATCAGTGCATGATCAGTCACGTGATCAGTGCATGATCAGTCACGTGATCAGTGCATGATCAGTCACGTGATCAGTGCATGATCAATCACGTGATCAGTGCATGATCAGTCACGTGACCAGTGCATGGTAGCTACGTGATCATTGCATGATCAGCCACGTGATCAGTGCATGATAGCCACGTGATCAGTGCATGATAGCCACGTGATCAGTGCATGATCAGTCACGTGATCGTGTGTGATCAGCCACGTGATCAGTGCATGATATCCACGTGATCAGTGCATGATAGCCACGTGATCAGTGCATGATCAGTCACGTGATCAGTGCATGATCAGTCACGTGATAGTGCATGATCAGCCACGTGATCAGTGCATGATCAGCACGTGATCAGTGCATGATCAATTACGTGATCAGTGCATGATCAGTCACGTGATCAGTGCATGATAGCTACGTGATCAGTGCATGATCAGCCACGTGATCAGTGCATGATAGCCACGTGATCAGTGCATGATCAGCCACGTGATCAGTGCATGATCAGCCACGTGATCAGTGCATGATCAGTCACGTGATCATGTGTGATCAGCCACGTGATCAGTGCATGATCAGCCACGTGATCAGTGCATGATCAGTTACGTGATCAGTGCATGATCAGTCACGTGACCAGTACATGGTAGCTACGTGATCAGTGCATGATCAGCCACGTGATCAGTGCATGATAGCCACGTGATCAGTGCATGATCAGTCACGTGATCAGTGCATGATCAGTCACGTGATCAGTGCATGATCATTCACGTGATCAGTGCATGATCAGTCACGTGATCAGTGCATGATAGCTACGTGATCAGTGCATGATCAGCCACGTGATCAGTGCATGATAGCCACGTGATCAGTGCATGATCAGTTACACGTGATCAGTGTATGATCAGCCACGTGATCAGTGCATGATCAGTCACGTGATCAGTGCATGATCATTCACGTGATCAGTGCATGATCAGTCACGTGATCAGTGCATGATAGCTACGTGATCAGTGCATGATCAGCCACGTGATCAGTGCATGATAGCCACGTGATCAGTGCATGATCAGCCACGTGATCAGTGCATGATAGCCACGTGATCAGTGCATGATCAGTCACGTGATCATGTGTGATCAGCCACGTGATCAGTGCATGATCAGCCACGTGATCAGTGCATGATCAGTCACGTGATCAGTGCATGATCAGTCACGTGACCAGTACATGGTAGCTACGTGATCAGTGCATGATCAGCCACGTGATCAGTGCATGATAGCCACGTGATCAGTGCATGATCAGTCACGTGATCAGTGCATGATCAGTCACGTGATCAGTGCATGATCATTCACGTGATCAGTGCATGATCAGTCACGTGATCAGTGCATGTAGCTACGTGATCAGTGCATGATCAGCCACGTGATCAGTGCATGATAGCCACGTGATCAGTGCATGATCAGTCACGTGATCAGTGCATGATCAGTCACGTGATCAGTGCATGATCAGTCACGTGAACAGTGCATGATCATTTACGTGATCTGTGCATGATCAGTCACGTGACCAGTATATGGTAGCTACGTGATCATTCCATGACGAGCCACGTGAGCAGTGCATGATAGCCACGTGATGTGTGCATGATCAGTTACGTGAGCAGAGTATGATCAGCCACGTGATCAGTGCATGAGTGCCACGTGATCAGTGCATGATATGTCACGTGACAGGTGTGTGATCAGCCACGTGAACAGTGCATGTTCAGCCACGTGATCAGTGCATGATAGCCACGTGATCAGTGCATGATCAGTTACGTGAGCAGTGTATGATCAGCCACGTGATCAGTGCATGGTCAGACACGTGAACAGTGTATGATCAGCCACGTGATCAGTGCATGATATCCAAGTGATCAGTGCATGATCATCACGTGATCAGTGTATGATCAGCCACGTGAACAGTGCATGCTCAGTCACGTGATCAGGGCCTGCTGAGCTGCGTGATTACTGTCTGCTCATCTGCTTGACAATTGCCAGCTGTGCTGCGTAATTCCTGCCTGCTCAGCTGCTTGATTATTGCCAGCTGAGCAGCATGATTCCTCACACCTGAGTTCCATGATTATTGCCTGCTGACTGTTTGATTCGTGCCTACTCAGCTCTTTGTTTATTGCCTCCAGAGGCACATGATCAGTGTATGATAGCAAACATGATCAGCGCATGATCAGTCACATGATCAGCGCCATTAAGTCACGTGATCACTACATGATAGTCATGTGATCAGTCCATGCTCAGTCACGGTATCAGTGCATGATCAGCCACGTGATCAGTGCATGATCAGCCAGTTGATCAGTTCATGATAGCTATGTGATCAGTGCATGATTTGTCACGTGATCAGTGCATGATCAGTCAGGTGATCAGTGCATGATCAGCCACGTGATCAGTGCATGATCAGTCACCTGATGGGTGTATGATCAGTCACGTGACCAGTACATGGTAGCTACATGATCATTGCATGATCAGCCACGTGAGTAGTGCATGATAGCCACGTGATCAGTGCATGATCAGTCACGTGATCAGTGCATGATCAGTCATGTGATCAGTGCATGATCAGCCACGTGATCAGTGCATGATCAGCCACGTGATCAGTGCATGATAGCCACGTGATCAGTGCATGATCAGTCACGTGATCAGTGCATGATCAGTCACGTGATCAGTGCATGATCAGCCACGTGATCAGTGCATGATCAGCCACGTGATCAGTGCATGATCAGCCACGTGATCAGTGCATGATCAGTCACGTGATCAGTGCATGATCAGTCACGTGATCAGTGCATGAAGCTACGTGATCAGTGCATGATCAGCCACGTGATCAGTGCATGATAGCCACGTGATCAGTGCATGATCAGTCACGTGATCAGTGCATGATCAGTCACGTGACCAGTATATGGTATCTGCGTGATCATGCATGATCAGCCACGTGATCAGTGCATGATAGCCACGTGATCAGTGCATGATCAGTCACGTGATCAGTGCATGATCAGCCACGTGATCAGTGCATGATCAGTCACGTGATCAGTGCATGATCAGCCACGTGATCAGTGCATGATCAGGCACGTGATCAGTGTATGATCAGCCACGTGATCAGTGCATGGTCAGACACGTGAACAGTGTATGATCAGCCACGTGATCAGTGCATGATATCCACGTGATCAGTGCATGATCAATCACGTGATCAGTGTATGATCAGCCACGTGAACAGTGCATGCTCAGTCACGTGATCAGGGCCTGCTGAGCTGCGTGATTACTGTCTGCTCATCTGCTTGACAATTGCCAGCTGAGCTGCACGATTCCTGCCTGTCATCTGCTTGACAATTGCCAGCTGTGCTGCGTAATTCCTGCCTGCTCAGCTGCTTGATTATTGCCAGCTGAGCAGCATTTCTCACAGCTGAGTTCCATGATTATTGCCTGCTGACTGATTCGTGCCTACTCAGCTCTTTGTTCATTGCCTCCAGAGGCACATGATCAGTGTATGATAGCAAACATGATCAGCATGATCAGTCACATGATCAGTGCATGATAAGCCACGTGATCAGTGCATGATCAGTCATGTGATCAGTGCATGATCAGTCATGTGACAGTGCATGGTAGCTGCGTGATCAGTGCATGATCAGCCACGTGATCAGTGCATGATAGCCACGTGATCAGTGCATGATCAGTCACGTGATCAGTGCATGATCAGTCACGTGATCAGTGCATGATCAGTCACGTGATCAGTGCATGATCAATTACGTGATCAGTGCATGATCAGTCACGTGACCAGTGCATGGTAGCTACGTGATCATTGCATGATCAGCCACGTGATCAGTGCATGATAGCCACGTGATCAGTGCATGATAGCCACGTGATCAGTGCATGATCAGTCACGTGATACGTGTGTGATCAGCCACGTGATCAGTGCATGATATCCACGTGATCAGTGCATGATAGCCACGTGATCAGTGCATGATTAGTCACGTGATCAGTGCATGATCAGTCACGTGATCGTGCATGATCAGCCACGTGATCAGTGCATGATGAGCCACGTGATCAGTGCAGGATCAATTACGTGATCAGTGCATGATCAGTCACGTGACCAGTACATGGTAGCTACGTGATCATTGCATGATCAGCCACGTGATCAGTGCATGATAGCCACGTGATCAGTGCATGATCAGCCACGTGATCAGTGCATGATCAGCCACGTGATCAGTGCATGATCAGTCACGTGATCATGTGTGATCAGCCACGTGATCAGTGCATGATAGCCACGTGATCAGTGCATGATCAGTTACGTGATCAGTGCATGATCAGTCACGTGATCAGTGCATGGTTGCTACGTGATCAGTGCATGATCAGCCACGTGATCAGTGCATGATCAGCCACGTGATCAGTGCATGATAGCCACGTGATCAGTGCATGATCAGTTACGTGAGCAGTGTATGATCAGCCACGTGATCAGTGCATGGTCAGACACGTGAACAGTGTATGATCAGCCACGTGATCAGTGCATGATATCCAAGTGATCAGTGCATGATCAATCACGTGATCAGTGTATGATCAGCCACGTGAACAGTGCATGCTCAGTCACGTGATCAGGGCCTGCTGAGCTGCGTGATTACTGTCTGCTCATCTGCTTGCCAGCAGCTGATGATTCCTGCCTGTCATCTGCTTGACAATTGCCAGCTGTGCTGCGTAATTCCTGCCTGCTCAGCTGCTTGATTATTGCCAGCTGAGCAGCATGATTCCTCACACCTGAGTTCCATGATTATTGCCTGCTGACTGTTTGATTCGTGCCTACTCAGCTCTTTGTTTATTGCCTCCAGAGGCACATGATCAGTGTATGATAGCAAACATGATCAGCGCATGATCAGTCACATGATCAGCGCCATTAAGTCACGTGATCACTACATGATAGTCATGTGATCAGTCCATGCTCAGTCACGGTATCAGTGCATGATCAGCCACGTGATCAGTGCATGATCAGCCAGTGATCAGTTCATGATAGCTATGTGATCAGTGCATGATTTGTCACGTGATCAGTGCATGATCAGGCAGGTGATCAGTGCATGATCAGCCACGTGATCAGTGCATGATCAGTCACCTGATGGGTGTATGATCAGTCACGTGACCAGTACATGGTAGCTACATGATCATTGCATGATCAGCCACGTGAGTAGTGCATGATAGCCACGTGATCAGTGCATGATCAGTCACGTGATCAGTGCATGATCAGTCATGTGATCAGTGCATGATCAGGCACGTGATCAGTGCATGATCAGCCACGTGATCAGTGCATGATAGCCACGTGATCAGTGCATGATCAGTCACGTGATCAGTGCATGATCAGTCACGTGATCAGTGCATGATCAGCCACGTGATCAGTGCATGATCAGCCACGTGATCAGTGCATGATCAGCCACGTGATCAGTGCATGATCAGTCACGTGATCAGTGCATGATCAGTCACGTGATCAGTGCATGATAGCTACATGATCAGTGCATGATCAGCCACGTGATCAGTGCATGATAGCCACGTGATCAGTGCATGATCAGTCACGTGATCAGTGCATGATCAGTCACGTGATACATGTGTGATCAGCCACGTGATCAGTGCATGATGAGCCACGTGATCAGTGCAGGATCAATTACGTGATCAGTGCATGATCAGTCACGTGACCAGTACATGGTTGCTACGTGATCGTTGCATGATCAGCCACGTGAGCAGAGCATGATAGCCACGTGATCAGTGCATGATCAGTCACGTGATCAGTACATGATCAGTCACGTGAACAGTGCATGATCATTTACGTGATCTGTGCATGATCAGTCACGTGACCAGTATATGGTAGCTACGTGATCATTCCATGACGAGCCACGTGAGCAGTGCATGATAGCCACGTGATGTGTGCATGATCAGTTACGTGAGCAGAGTATGATCAGCCACGTGATCAGTGCATGAGTGCCACGTGATCAGTGCATGATATGTCACGTGACAGGTGTGTGATCAGCCACGTGAACAGTGCATGTTCAGCCACGTGATCAGTGCATGATAGCCACGTGATCAGTGCATGATCAGTTACGTGAGCAGTGTATGATCAGCCACGTGATCAGTGCATGGTCAGACACGTGAACAGTGTATGATCAGCCACGTGATCAGTGCATGATATCCAAGTGATCAGTGCATGATCATCACGTGATCAGTGTATGATCAGCCACGTGAACAGTGCATGCTCAGTCACGTGATCAGGGCCTGCTGAGCTGCGTGATTACTGTCTGCTCATCTGCTTGACAATTGCCAGCTGAGCTGCACGATTCCTGCCTGTCATCTGCTTGACAATTGCCAGCTGTGCTGCGTAATTCCTGCCTGCTCAGCTGCTTGATTATTGCCAGCTGAGCAGCATGATTCCTCACACCTGAGTTCCATGATTATTGCCTGCTGACTGTTTGATTCGTGCCTACTCAGCTCTTTGTTTATTGCCTCCAGAGGCACATGATCAGTGTATGATAGCAAACATGATCAGCGCATGATCAGTCACATGATCAGCGCCATTAAGTCACGTGATCACTACATGATAGTCATGTGATCAGTCCATGCTCAGTCACGGTATCAGTGCATGATCAGCCACGTGATCAGTGCATGATCTGTCACATGATTAGTGTATGATCATCCACGTGATCAGTGCATGGGCAGTCATGTGATCAGTGCATGATATAGACGTGATCAGTGCATGATCAGTCTCGTGATCAGTGCATGATCAGCCACGTGATCAGTGCATGATCAGCCACGTGATCAGTGCATGATAGCACGTGATCAGTGCATGATCAGTCACGTGATCAGTGCATGATCAGCCACGTGATCAGTGCATGATCAGCCACGTGATCAGTGCATGATCAGTCACGTGATCAGTGCATGATCAGTCACGTGACCAGTACATGGTAGCTACGTGATCAGTGCATGATCAGCCACGTGATCAGTGCATGATAGCCACGTGATCAGTGCATGATCAGTCACGTGATCAGTGCATGATCAGTCACGTGATCAGTGCATGATCAGCACGTGATCAGTGCATGATCAGCCACGTGATCAGTGCATGATAGCCACGTGATCAGTGCATGATCAGTCACGTGATCAGTGCATGATCAGTCACGTGATCAGTGCATGATCAGCCACGTGATCAGTGCATGATCAGCCACGTGATCAGTGCATGATCAGTCACGTGATCAGTGCATGATCAGTCACGTGATCAGTGCATGATCAGTCACGTGATCAGTGCATGGTAGCTACGTGATCATTGCATGATCAGCCACGTGATCAGTGCATGATAGCCACGTGATCAGTGCATGATCAGTCACGTGATCAGTGCATGATCAGTCACGTGATCAGTGCATGATAGCTGCGTGATCAGTGCATGATCAGCCACGTGATCAGTGCATGATAGCCACGTGATCAGTGCATGATCAGCCACGTGATCAGTGCATGATCAGTCACGTGATCAGTGCATGATCAGCCACGTGATCAGTGCATGATCAGCCACGTGATCAGTGCATGATCAGCCACGTGATCAGTGCATGATCAGCCACGTGATCAGTGCATGCTCAGTCACGTGATCAGGGCCTGCTGAGCTGCGTGATTACTGTCTGCTCATCTGCTTGACAATTGCCAGCTGAGCTGCACGATTCCTGCCTGTCATCTGCTTGACAATTGCCAGCTGTGCTGCGTAATTCCTGCCTGCTCAGCTGCTTGATTATTGCCAGCTGAGCAGCATGATTCCTCAGAGCTGAGTTCCATGATTATTGCCTGCTGACTGATTCCTGCCTACTCAGCTCTTTGTTCATTGCCTCCAGAGGCACATGATCAGTGTATGATACCAAACATGATCAGTGCATGATCAGTCACATGATCAGTGCATGATAAGCCACGTGATCAGTGCATGATCAGTCATGTGATCAGTGCATGATCAGTCATGTGACAGTGCATGGTAGCTGCGTGATCAGTGCATGATCAGCCACGTGATCAGTGCATGATAGCCACGTGATCAGTGCATGATCAGTCACGTGATCAGTGCATGATCAGTCACGTGATCAGTGCATGATCAGTCACGTGATCAGTGCATGATCAGTCACGTGATCAGTGCATGATCAGTCACGTGACCAGTACATGGTAGCTACGTGATCATTGCATGATCAGCCACGTGATCAGTGCATGATAGCCACGTGATCAGTGCATGATAGCCACGTGATCAGTGCATGATCAGTCACGTGATACGTGTGTGATCAGCCACGTGATCAGTGCATGATATCCACGTGATCAGTGCATGATAGCCACGTGATCAGTGCATGATCAGTCACGTGATCAGTGCATGATCAGTCACGTGATCGTGCATGATCAGCCACGTGATCAGTGCATGATCAGCACGTGATCAGTGCATGATCAATTACGTGATCAGTGCATGATCAGTCACGTGATCAGTGCATGGTAGCTACGTGATCATTGCATGATCAGCCACGTGATCAGTGCATGATAGCCACGTGATCAGTGCATGATCAGCCACGTGATCAGTGCATGATCAGCCACGTGATCAGTGCATGATCAGTCACGTGATCATGTGTGATCAGCCACGTGATCAGTGCATGATCAGCCACGTGATCAGTGCATGATCAATTACGTGATCAGTGCATGATCAGTCACGTGATCAGTGCATGGTAGCTACGTGATCAGTGCATGATCAGCCACGTGATCAGTGCATGATAGCCACGTGATCAGTGCATGATCAGTCACGTGATCAGTGCATGATCAGTCACGTGATCAGTGCATGATCATTCACGTGATCAGTGCATGATCAGTCACGTGATCAGTGCATGATAGCTACGTGATCAGTGCATGATCAGCCACGTGATCAGTGCATGATAGCCACGTGATCAGTGCATGATCAGTCACGTGATCAGTATGATCAGCCACGTGATCAGTGCATGATCAGTCACGTGATCAGTGCATGATCATTCACGTGATCAGTGCATGATCAGTCACGTGATCAGTGCATGATAGCTACGTGATCAGTGCATGATCAGCCACGTGATCAGTGCATGATAGCCACGTGATCAGTGCATGATCAGCCACGTGATCAGTGCATGATAGCCACGTGATCAGTGCATGATCAGTCACGTGATCATGTGTGATCAGCCACGTGATCAGTGCATGATCAGCCACGTGATCAGTGCATGATCATTCACGTGATCAGTGCATGATCAGTCACGTGACCAGTACATGGTAGCTACGTGATCAGTGCATGATCAGCCACGTGATCAGTGCATGATAGCCACGTGATCAGTGCATGATCAGTCACGTGATCAGTGCATGATCAGTCACGTGATCAGTGCATGATCATTCACGTGATCAGTGCATGATCAGTCACGTGATCAGTGCATGATAGCTACGTGATCAGTGCATGATCAGCCACGTGATCAGTGCATGATAGCCACGTGATCAGTGCATGATCAGTCACGTGATCAGTGCATGATCAGCCACGTGATCAGTGCATGATCAGTCACGTGATCAGTGCATGATCATTCACGTGATCAGTGCATGATCAGTCACGTGACCAGTATATGGTAGCTACGTGATCATTCCATGACGAGCCACGTGAGCAGTGCATGATAGCCACGTGATGTGTGCATGATCAGTTACGTGAGCAGAGTATGATCAGCCACGTGATCAGTGCATGAGTGCCACGTGATCAGTGCATGATATGTCACGTGACAGGTGTGTGATCAGCCACGTGAACAGTGCATGTTCAGCCACGTGATCAGTGCATGATAGCCACGTGATCAGTGCATGATCAGTTACGTGAGCAGTGTATGATCAGCCACGTGATCAGTGCATGGTCAGACACGTGAACAGTGTATGATCAGCCACGTGATCAGTGCATGATATCCAAGTGATCAGTGCATGATCATCACGTGATCAGTGTATGATCAGCCACGTGAACAGTGCATGCTCAGTCACGTGATCAGGGCCTGCTGAGCTGCGTGATTACTGTCTGCTCATCTGCTTGACAATTGCCAGCTGTGCTGCGTAATTCCTGCCTGCTCAGCTGCTTGATTATTGCCAGCTGAGCAGCATGATTCCTCACACCTGAGTTCCATGATTATTGCCTGCTGACTGTTTGATTCGTGCCTACTCAGCTCTTTGTTTATTGCCTCCAGAGGCACATGATCAGTGTATGATAGCAAACATGATCAGCGCATGATCAGTCACATGATCAGCGCCATTAAGTCACGTGATCACTACATGATAGTCATGTGATCAGTCCATGCTCAGTCACGGTATCAGTGCATGATCAGCCACGTGATCAGTGCATGATCAGCCAGTGATCAGTTCATGATAGCTATGTGATCAGTGCATGATTAGTCACGTGATCAGTGCATGATCAGTCAGGTGATCAGTGCATGATCAGCCACGTGATCAGTGCATGATCAGTCACCTGATGGGTGTATGATCAGTCACGTGACCAGTACATGGTAGCTACATGATCATTGCATGATCAGCCACGTGAGTAGTGCATGATAGCCACGTGATCAGTGCATGATCAGTCACGTGATCAGTGCATGATCAGTCATGTGATCAGTGCATGATCAGCCACGTGATCAGTGCATGATCAGCCACGTGATCAGTGCATGATAGCCACGTGATCAGTGCATGATCAGTCACGTGATCAGTGCATGATCAGTCACGTGATCAGTGCATGATCAGCCACGTGATCAGTGCATGATCAGCCACGTGATCAGTGCATGATCAGCCACGTGATCAGTGCATGATCAGTCACGTGATCAGTGCATGATCAGTCACGTGATCAGTACATGAAGCTACGTGATCAGTGCATGATCAGCCACGTGATCAGTGCATGATAGCCACGTGATCAGTGCATGATCAGTCACGTGATCAGTGCATGATCAGTCACGTGACCAGTATATGGTATCTGCGTGATCATGCATGATCAGCCACGTGATCAGTGCATGATAGCCACGTGATCAGTGCATGATCAGTCACGTGATCAGTGCATGATCAGCCACGTGATCAGTGCATGATCAGTCACGTGATCAGTGCATGATCAGCCACGTGATCAGTGCATGATCAGGCACGTGATCAGTGCATGATCAGCCACGTGATCAGTGCATGGTCAGACACGTGAACAGTGTATGATCAGCCACGTGATCAGTGCATGATATCCACGTGATCAGTGCATGATCAGTCACGTGATCAGTGTATGATCAGCCACGTGAACAGTGCATGCTCAGTCACGTGATCAGGGCCTGCTGAGCTGCGTGATTACTGTCTGCTCATCTGCTTGACAATTGCCAGCTGAGCTGCACGATTCCTGCCTGTCATCTGCTTGACAATTGCCAGCTGTGCTGCGTAATTCCTGCCTGCTCAGCTGCTTGATTATTGCCAGCTGAGCAGCATTTCTCACAGCTGAGTTCCATGATTATTGCCTGCTGACTGATTCGTGCCTACTCAGCTCTTTGTTCATTGCCTCCAGAGGCACATGATCAGTGTATGATAGCAAACATGATCAGCACATGATCAGTCACATGATCAGTGCATGATAAGCCACGTGATCAGTGCATGATCAGTCATGTGATCAGTGCATGATCAGTCATGTGACAGTGCATGGTAGCTGCGTGATCAGTGCATGATCAGCCACGTGATCAGTGCATGATAGCCACGTGATCAGTGCATGATCAGTCACGTGATCAGTGCATGATCAGTCACGTGATCAGTGCATGATCAGTCACGTGATCAGTGCATGATCAATCACGTGATCAGTGCATGATCAGTCACGTGACCAGTGCATGGTAGCTACGTGATCATTGCATGATCAGCCACGTGATCAGTGCATGATAGCCACGTGATCAGTGCATGATAGCCACGTGATCAGTGCATGATCAGTCACGTGATAGTGTGTGATCAGCCACGTGATCAGTGCATGATAGCCACGTGATCAGTGCATGATAGCCACGTGATCAGTGCATGATCAGTCACGTGATCAGTGCATGATCAGTCACGTGATCAGTGCATGATCAGCCACGTGATCAGTGCATGATCAGCCACGTGATCAGTGCATGATCAATTACGTGATCAGTGCATGATCAGTCACGTGATCAGTGCATGGTAGCTACGTGATCATTGCATGATCAGCCACGTGATCAGTGCATGATAGCCACGTGATCAGTGCATGATAGCCACGTGATCAGTGCATGAGAGCCACGTGATCAGTGCATGATCAGTCACGTGATACATGTGTGATCAGCCACGTGATCAGTGCATGATGAGCCACGTGATCAGTGCATGATCAATTACGTGATCAGTGCATGATCAGTCACGTGACCAGTACATGGTTGCTACGTGATCATTGCATGATCAGCCACGTGAGCAGTGCATGATAGCCACGTGATCAGTGCATGATCAGTCACGTGATCAGTACATGATCAGTCACGTGAACAGTGCATGATCATTTACGTGATCTGTGCATGATCAGTCAGGTGACCAGTATATGGTAGCTACGTGATCATTCCATGACGAGCCACGTGAGCAGTGCATGATAGCCACGTGATGTGTGCATGATCAGTTACGTGATCAGTGCATGATCAGCCACGTGATCAGTGCATGATATATCACGTGACAGGTGTGTGATCAGCCACGTGAACAGTGCATGTTCAGCCACGTGATCAGTGCATGATAGCCACGTGATCAGTGCATGATCAGTTACGTGAGCAGTGTATGATCAGCCACGTGATCAGTGCATGGTCAGACACGTGAACAGTGTATGATCAGCCACGTGATCAGTGCATGATATCCAAGTGATCAGTGCATGATCAATCACGTGATCAGTGTATGATCAGCCACGTGAACAGTGCATGCTCAGTCACGTGATCAGGGCCTGCTGAGCTGCGTGATTACTGTCTGCTCATCTGCTTGACAATTGCCAGCTGAGCTGCACGATTCCTGCCTGTCATCTGCTTGACAATTGCCAGCTGTGCTGCGTAATTCCTGCCTGCTCAGCTGCTTGATTATTGCCAGCTGAGCAGCATGATTCCTCACACCTGAGTTCCATGATTATTGCCTGCTGACTGTTTGATTCGTGCCTACTCAGCTCTTTGTTTATTGCCTCCAGAGGCACATGATCAGTGTATGATAGCAAACATGATCAGCGCATGATCAGTCACATGATCAGCGCCATTAAGTCACGTGATCACTACATGATAGTCATGTGATCAGTCCATGCTCAGTCACGGTATCAGTGCATGATCAGCCACGTGATCAGTGCATGATCAGCCAGTGATCAGTTCATGATAGCCATGTGATCAGTGCATGATCAGTCACGTGATCAGTGCATGATCAGGCAGGTGATCAGTGCATGATCAGCCACGTGATCAGTGCATGATCAGTCACCTGATGGGTGTATGATCAGTCACGTGACCAGTACATGGTAGCTACATGATCATTGCATGATCAGCCACGTGAGTAGTGCATGATAGCCACGTGATCAGTGCATGATCAGTCACGTGATCAGTGCATGATCAGTCATGTGATCAGTGCATGTCAGGCACGTGATCAGTGCATGATCAGCCACGTGATCAGTGCATGATAGCCACGTGATCAGTGCATGATCAGTCACGTGATCAGTGCATGATCAGTCACGTGATCAGTGCATGATCAGCCACGTGATCAGTGCATGATCAGCCACGTGATCAGTGCATGATCAGCCACGTGATCAGTGCATGATCAGTCACGTGATCAGTGCATGATCAGTCACGTGATCAGTGCATGATAGCTACGTGATCAGTGCATGATCAGCCACGTGATCAGTGCATGATAGCCACGTGATCAGTGCATGATCAGTCACGTGATCAGTGCATGATCAGTCACGTGACCAGTACATGGTAGCTGCGTGATCATGCATGATCAGCCACGTGATCAGTGCATGATAGCCACGTGATCAGTGCATGATCAGTCACGTGATCAGTGCATGATCAGTCACGTGATCAGTGCATGATCAGCCACGTGATCAGTGCATGATCAGCCACGTGATCAGTGCATGATCAGCCACGTGATCAGTGCATGATAGCCACGTGATCAGTGCATGATCAGCCACGTGATCAGTGCATGATCAGTCACGTGATCAGTGCATGATCAGTCACGTGATCAGTGCATGATCAGCCACGTGATCAGTGCATGATCAGCCACGTGATCAGTGCATGATCAGTCACGTGATCAGTGCATGATCAGC
Source organism: Bos javanicus (assembly GCF_032452875.1). Lineage (NCBI taxonomy): Eukaryota > Metazoa > Chordata > Mammalia > Artiodactyla > Bovidae > Bos > Bos javanicus. Next base: position 549,648 of record NW_026893643.1, on the reverse strand, counting down.
CACGTGATCAGTGCATGATCAGTTACGTGATCAGTGCATGATCAGTCACGTGATCAGTGCATGATAGCTACGTGATCAGTGCATGATCAGCCACGTGATCAGTGCATGATAGCCACGTGATCAGTGCATGATCAGCCACGTGATCAGTGCATGATCAGTCACGTGATCAGTGTATGATCAGCCACGTGATCAGTGCATGAGTGCCACGTGATCAGTGCATGATAGTCACGTGATCAGTGTGTGATCAGCCACGTGATCAGTGCATGATCAGCCACGTGATCAGTGCATGATAGCCACGTGATCAGTGCATGATCAGTCACGTGATCAGTGCATGATCAGCCACGTGATCAGTGCATGATCAGCCACGTGATCAGTGCATGATCAGCCACGTGATCAGTGCATGATCAGTCACGTGATCAGTGCATGATCAGCCACGTGATCAGTGCATGATCAGCCACGTGATCAGTGCATGATCAGCCACGTGATCAGTGCATGATCAGCCACGTGATCAGTGCATGATCAGTCACGTGATCAGTGCATGATCAGTCACGTGATCAGTGTATGATCAGCCACGTGAACAGTGCATGCTCAGTCACGTGATCAGGGCCTGCTGAGCTGCGTGATTACTGTCTGCTCATCTGCTTGACAATTGCCAGCTGAGCTGCACGATTCCTGCCTGTCATCTGCTTGACAATTGCCAGCTGTGCTGCGTAATTCCTGCCTGCTCAGCTGCTTGATTATTGCCAGCTGAGCAGCATGATTCCTCACAGCTGAGTTCCATGATTATTGCCTGCTGACTGTTTGATTCGTGCCTACTCAGCTCTTTGTTTATTGCCTCCAGAGGCACATGATCAGTGTATGATAGCAAACATGATCAGCGCATGATCAGTCACATGATCAGCGCCATTAAGTCACGTGATCACTACATGATAGTCATGTGATCAGTCCATGCTCAGTCACGGTATCAGTGCATGATCAGCCACGTGATCAGTGCATGATCAGTCACGTGATCAGTGCATGATCAGCCACGTGATCAGTGCATGATCAGTCACGTGATCAGTGCATGATCAGCCACGTGATCAGTGCATGATAGCCACGTGATCAGTGCATGATAGCCACGTGATCAGTGCATGATCAGTCACGTGATCAGTGCATGATCAGTCACGTGATCGTGCATGATCAGCCACGTGATCAGTGCATGATCAGCCACGTGATCAGTGCATGATCAGTCACGTGATCAGTGCATGATCAGTCACGTGACCAGTGCATGGTAGCTACGTGATCATTGCATGATCAGCCACGTGATCAGTGCATGATAGCCACGTGATCAGTGCATGATAGCCACGTGATCAGTGCATGATAGCCACGTGATCAGTGCATGATCAGTCACGTGATCATGTGTGATCAGCCACGTGATCAGTGCATGATGAGCCACGTGATCAGTGCATGATCAATTACGTGATCAGTGCATGATCAGTCACGTGACCAGTACATGGTTGCTACGTGATCATTGCATGATCAGCCACGTGAGCAGTGCATGATAGCCACGTGATCAGTGCATGATCAGTCACGTGATCAGTACATGATCAGTCACGTGAACAGTGCATGATCATTTACGTGATCTGTGCATGATCAGTCACGTGACCAGTATATGGTAGCTACGTGATCATTCCATGACGAGCCACGTGAGCAGTGCATGATAGCCACGTGATGTGTGCATGATCAGTTACGTGAGCAGAGTATGATCAGCCACGTGATCAGTGCATGAGTGCCACGTGATCAGTGCATGATATGTCACGTGACAGGTGTGTGATCAGCCACGTGAACAGTGCATGTTCAGCCACGTGATCAGTGCATGATAGCCACGTGATCAGTGCATGATCAGTTACGTGAGCAGTGTATGATCAGCCACGTGATCAGTGCATGGTCAGACACGTGAACAGTGTATGATCAGCCACGTGATCAGTGCATGATATCCAAGTGATCAGTGCATGATCAATCACGTGATCAGTGTATGATCAGCCACGTGAACAGTGCATGCTCAGTCACGTGATCAGGGCCTGCTGAGCTGCGTGATTACTGTCTGCTCATCTGCTTGACAATTGCCAGCTGAGCTGCACGATTCCTGCCTGTCATCTGCTTGACAATTGCCAGCTGTGCTGCGTAATTCCTGCCTGCTCAGCTACTTGATTATTGCCAGCTGAGCAGCATGATTCCTCACACCTGAGTTCCATGATTATTGCCTGCTGACTGTTTGATTCGTGCCTACTCAGCTCTTTGTTTATTGCCTCCAGAGGCACATGATCAGTGTATGATAGCAAACATGATCAGCGCATGATCAGTCACATGATCAGCGCCATTAAGTCACGTGATCACTACATGATAGTCATGTGATCAGTCCATGCTCAGTCACGGTATCAGTGCATGATCAGCCACGTGATCAGTGCATGATCAGCCAGATGATCAGTTCATGATAGCCATGTGATCAGTGCATGATTTGTCACGTGATCAGTGCATGATCAGTCAGGTGATCAGTGCATGATCAGCCACGTGATCAGTGCATGATCAGTCACCTGATGGGTGTATGATCAGTCACGTGACCAGTACATGGTAGCTACATGATCATTGCATGATCAGCCACGTGAGTAGTGCATGATAGCCACGTGATCAGTGCATGATCAGTCACGTGATCAGTGCATGATCAGTCATGTGATCAGTGCATGATCAGGCACGTGATCAGTGCATGATCAGCCACGTGATCAGTGCATGATAGCCACGTGATCAGTGCATGATCAGTCACGTGATCAGTGCATGATCAGCCACGTGATCAGTGCATGATCAGCCACGTGATCAGTGCATGATCAGCCACGTGATCAGTGCATGATCAGTCACTGATCAGTGCATGATCAGTCACGTGATCAGTACATGATAGCTACATGATCAGTGCATGATCAGCCACGTGATCAGTGCATGATAGCCACGTGATCAGTGCATGATCAGTCACGTGATCAGTGCATGATCAGTCATGTGACCAGTACATGGTAGCTGCGTGATCATGCATGATCAGCCACGTGATCAGTGCATGATAGCCACGTGATCAGTGCATGATCAGTCACGTGATCAGTGCATGATCAGTCACGTGATCAGTGCATGATCAGCCACGTGATCAGTGCATGATCAGTCACGTGATCAGTGCATGTCAGCCACGTGATCAGTGCATGATAGCCACGTGATCAGTGCATGATCAGCCACGTGATCAGTGCATGATCAGTCACGTGATCAGTGCATGATCAGTCACGTGATCAGTGCATGATCAGCCACGTGATCAGTGCATGATCAGCCACGTGATCAGTGCATGATCAGCCACGTGATCAGTGCATGATCAGCCACGTGATCAGTGCATGATCAGCCACGTGATCAGTGCATGATCAGTCACGTGATCAGTGCATGATAGCCACGTGATCAGTGCATGATCAGCCACGTGATCAGTGCATGATAGCCACGTGATCAGTGCATGATAGTCACGTGATCAGTGCATGAGAGCCACGTGATCAGTGCATGATCAGTCACGTGATACATGTGTGATCAGCCACGTGATCAGTGCATGATGAGCCACGTGATCAGTGCATGATCAATTACGTGATCAGTGCATGATCAGTCACGTGACCAGTACATGGTTGCTACGTGATCGTTGCATGATCAGCCACGTGAGCAGTGCATGATAGCCACGTGATCAGTGCATGATCAGTCACGTGATCAGTACATGATCAGTCACGTGAACAGTGCATGATCATTTACGTGATCAGTGCATGATCAGTCACGTGACCAGTATATGGTAGCTACGTGATCATTCCATGACGAGCCACGTGAGCAGTGCATGATAGCCACGTGATGTGTGCATGATCAGTTACGTGAGCAGAGTATGATCAGCCACGTGATCAGTGCATGATGCCACGTGATCAGTGCATGATATGTCACGTGACAGGTGTGTGATCAGCCACGTGAACAGTGCATGTTCAGCCACGTGATCAGTGCATGATAGCCACGTGATCAGTGCATGATCAGTTACGTGAGCAGTGTATGATCAGCCACGTGATCAGTGCATGGTCAGACACGTGAACAGTGTATGATCAGCCACGTGATCAGTGCATGATATCCAAGTGATCAGTGCATGATCATCACGTGATCAGTGTATGATCAGCCACGTGAACAGTGCATGCTCAGTCACGTGATCAGGGCCTGCTGAGCTGCGTGATTACTGTCTGCTCATCTGCTTGACAATTGCCAGCTGTGCTGCGTAATTCCTGCCTGCTCAGCTGCTTGATTATTGCCAGCTGAGCAGCATGATTCCTCACACCTGAGTTCCATGATTATTGCCTGCTGACTGTTTGATTCGTGCCTACTCAGCTCTTTGTTTATTGCCTCCAGAGGCACATGATCAGTGTATGATAGCAAACATGATCAGCGCATGATCAGTCACATGATCAGTGCCATTAAGTCACGTGATCACTACATGATAGTCATGTGATCAGTCCATGCTCAGTCACGGTATCAGTGCATGATCAGCCACGTGATCAGTGCATGATCAGCCAGTGATCAGTGCATGATAGCCATGTGATCAGTGCATGATCAGTCACGTGATCAGTGCATGATCAGTCACGTGATCAGTGCATGATCAGCCACGTGATCAGTGCATGATCAGTCACCTGATGGGTGTATGATCAGTCACGTGACCAGTACATGGTAGCTACATGATCATTGCATGATCAGCCACGTGAGTAGTGCATGATAGCCACGTGATCAGTGCATGATCAGTCACGTGATCAGTGCATGATCAGTCATGTGATCAGTGCATGATCAGCCACGTGATCAGTGCATGATCAGCCACGTGATCAGTGCATGATAGCCACGTGATCAGTGCATGATCAGTCACGTGATCAGTGCATGATCAGTCACGTGATCAGTGCATGATCAGCCACGTGATCAGTGCATGATCAGCCACGTGATCAGTGCATGATCAGCCACGTGATCAGTGCATGATCAGTCACGTGATCAGTGCATGATCAGTCACGTGATCAGTGCATGAAGCTACGTGATCAGTGCATGATCAGCCACGTGATCAGTGCATGATAGCCACGTGATCAGTGCATGATCAGTCACGTGATCAGTGCATGATCAGTCATGTGACCAGTACATGGTATTTGCGTGATCATCGCATGATCAGCCACGTGATCAGTGCATGATAGCCACGTGATCAGTGCATGATCAGTCACGTGATCAGTGCATGATCAGCCACGTGATCAGTGCATGATCAGTCACGTGATCAGTGCATGATCAGCCACGTGATCAGTGCATGATCAGGCACGTGATCAGTGCATGATCAGCCACGTGATCAGTGCATGATCAGTCACGTGATCAGTGCATGATCAGCCACGTGATCAGTGCATGATAGCCACGTGATCAGTGCATGATCAGCCACGTGATCAGTGCATGATCAGTCACGTGATCAGTGCATGATCAGTCACGTGATCAGTGCATGATCAGCCACGTGATCAGTGCATGATCAGCCACGTGATCAGTGCATGATCAGTCACGTGATCAGTGCATGATCAGCCACGTGATCAGTGCATGATCAGTCACGTGATCAGTGCATGATCAGTCACGTGATCAGTGCATGATAGCTACGTGATCAGTGCATGATCAGCCACGTGATCAGTGCATGATAGCCACGTGATCAGTGCATGATAGTCACGTGATCAGTGCATGAGAGCCACGTGATCAGTGCATGATCAGTCACGTGATACATGTGTGATCAGCCACGTGATCAGTGCATGATGAGCCACGTGATCAGTGCATGATCAATTACGTGATCAGTGCATGATCAGTCACGTGACCAGTACATGGTTGCTACGTGATCGTTGCATGATCAGCCACGTGAGCAGTGCATGATAGCCACGTGATCAGTGCATGATCAGTCACGTGATCAGTACATGATCAGTCACGTGAACAGTGCATGATCATTTACGTGATCTGTGCATGATCAGTCACGTGACCAGTATATGGTAGCTACGTGATCATTCCATGACGAGCCACGTGAGCAGTGCATGATAGCCACGTGATGTGTGCATGATCAGTTACGTGAGCAGAGTATGATCAGCCACGTGATCAGTGCATGAGTGCCACGTGATCAGTGCATGATATGTCACGTGACAGGTGTGTGATCAGCCACGTGAACAGTGCATGTTCAGCCACGTGATCAGTGCATGATAGCCACGTGATCAGTGCATGATCAGTTACGTGAGCAGTGTATGATCAGCCACGTGATCAGTGCATGGTCAGACACGTGAACAGTGTATGATCAGCCACGTGATCAGTGCATGATATCCAAGTGATCAGTGCATGATCATCACGTGATCAGTGTATGATCAGCCACGTGAACAGTGCATGCTCAGTCACGTGATCAGGGCCTGCTGAGCTGCGTGATTACTGTCTGCTCATCTGCTTGACAATTGCCAGCTGTGCTGCGTAATTCCTGCCTGCTCAGCTGCTTGATTATTGCCAGCTGAGCAGCATGATTCCTCACACCTGAGTTCCATGATTATTGCCTGCTGACTGTTTGATTCGTGCCTACTCAGCTCTTTGTTTATTGCCTCCAGAGGCACATGATCAGTGTATGATAGCAAACATGATCAGCGCATGATCAGTCACATGATCAGTGCCATTAAGTCACGTGATCACTACATGATAGTCATGTGATCAGTCCATGCTCAGTCACGGTATCAGTGCATGATCAGCCACGTGATCAGTGCATGATCAGCCAGTGATCAGTGCATGATAGCCATGTGATCAGTGCATGATCAGTCACGTGATCAGTGCATGATCAGTCACGTGATCAGTGCATGATCAGCCACGTGATCAGTGCATGATCAGTCACCTGATGGGTGTATGATCAGTCACGTGACCAGTACATGGTAGCTACATGATCATTGCATGATCAGCCACGTGAGTAGTGCATGATAGCCACGTGATCAGTGCATGATCAGTCACGTGATCAGTGCATGATCAGTCATGTGATCAGTGCATGATCAGCCACGTGATCAGTGCATGATCAGCCACGTGATCAGTGCATGATAGCCACGTGATCAGTGCATGATCAGTCACGTGATCAGTGCATGATCAGCCACGTGATCAGTGCATGATCAGCCACGTGATCAGTGCATGATCAGCCACGTGATCAGTGCATGATCAGTCACGTGATCAGTGCATGATCAGTCACGTGATCAGTGTATGATCAGCCACGTGAACAGTGCATGCTCAGTCACGTGATAATGGCCTGCTGAGCTGCGTGATTACTGTCTGCTCATCTGCTTGACAATTGCCAGCTGAGCTGCACGATTCCTGCCTGTCATCTGCTTGACAATTGCCAGCTGTGCTGCGTAATTCCTGCCTGCTCAGCTGCTTGATTATTGCCAGCTGAGCAGCATGATTCCTCACACCTGAGTTCCATGATTATTGCCTGCTGACTGTTTGATTCGTGCCTACTCAGCTCTTTGTTTATTGCCTCCAGAGGCACATGATCAGTGTATGATAGCAAACATGATCAGTGCATGATCAGTCACATGATCAGCGCCATTAAGTCACGTGATCACTACATGATAGTCATGTGATCAGTCCATGCTCAGTCACGGTATCAGTGCATGATCAGCCACGTGATCAGTGCATGATCAGCCACGTGATCAGTGCATGATAGCCACGTGATCAGTGCATGATCAGTCACGTGATCAGTGCATGATCAGTCACGTGATCAGTGCATGATCAGCCACGTGATCAGTGCATGATCAGTCACCTGATGGGTGTATGATCAGTCACGTGACCAGTACATGGTAGCTACATGATCATTGCATGATCAGCCACGTGAGTAGTGCATGATAGCCACGTGATCAGTGCATGATCAGTCACGTGATCAGTGCATGATCAGTCATGTGATCAGTGCATGATCAGGCACGTGATCAGTGCATGATCAGCCACGTGATCAGTGCATGATAGCCACGTGATCAGTGCATGATCAGTCACGTGATCAGTGCATGATCAGTCACGTGATCAGTGCATGATCAGCCACGTGATCAGTGCATGATCAGTCACGTGATCAGTGCATGATCAGCCACGTGATCAGTGCATGATCAGCCACGTGATCAGTGCATGATCAGCCACGTGATCAGTGCATGATCAGTCACGTGATCAGTGCATGATCAGTCACGTGACCAGTACATGTAGCTACGTGATCAGTGCATGATCAGCCACGTGATCAGTGCATGATAGCCACGTGATCAGTGCATGATCAGTCACGTGATCAGTGCATGATCAGTCACGTGATACATGTGTGATCAGCCACGTGATCAGTGCATGATGAGCCACGTGATCAGTGCAGGATCAATTACGTGATCAGTGCATGATCAGTCACGTGACCAGTACATGGTTGCTACGTGATCGTTTCATGATCAGCCACGTGAGCAGAGCATGATAGCCACGTGATCAGTGCATGATCAGTCACGTGATCAGTACATGATCAGTCACGTGAACAGTGCATGATCATTTACGTGATCTGTGCATGATCAGTCACGTGACCAGTATATGGTAGCTACGTGATCATTCCATGACGAGCCACGTCAGCAGTGCATGATAGCCAGGTGATGTGTGCATGATCAGTTACGTGAGCAGAGTATGATCAGCCACGTGATCAGTGCATGAGTGCCACGTGATCAGTGCATGATATGTCACGTGACAGGTGTGTGATCAGCCACGTGAACAGTGCATGTTCAGCCACGTGATCAGTGCATGATAGCCACGTGATCAGTGCATGATCAGTTACGTGAGCAGTGTATGATCAGCCACGTGATCAGTGCATGGTCAGACACGTGAACAGTGTATGATCAGCCACGTGATCAGTGCATGATATCCAAGTGATCAGTGCATGATCATCACGTGATCAGTGTATGATCAGCCACGTGAACAGTGCATGCTCAGTCACGTGATAAGGGCCTGCTGAGCTGCGTGATTACTGTCTGCTCATCTGCTTGACAATTGCCAGCTGAGCTGCACGATTCCTGCCTGTCATCTGCTTGACAATTGCCAGCTGTGCTGCGTAATTCCTGCCTGCTCAGCTGCTTGATTATTGCCAGCTGAGCAGCATGATTCCTCACACCTGAGTTCCATGATTATTGCCTGCTGACTGTTTGATTCGTGCCTACTCAGCTCTTTGTTTATTGCCTCCAGAGGCACATGATCAGTGTATGATAGCAAACATGATCAGCGCATGATCAGTCACATGATCAGCGCCATTAAGTCACGTGATCACTACATGATAGTCATGTGATCAGTCCATGCTCAGTCACGGTATCAGTGCATGATCAGCCACGTGATCAGTGCATGATCTGTCACATGATTAGTGTATGATCATCCACGTGATCAGTGCATGGGCAGTCATGTGATCAGTGCATGATATAGACGTGATCAGTGCATGATCAGTCTCGTGATCAGTGCATGATCAGCCACGTGATCAGTGCATGATCAGTCACGTGATCAGTGCATGATCAGCACGTGATCAGTGCATGATCAGTCACGTGATCAGTGCATGATCAGCCACGTGATCAGTGCATGATCAGCCACGTGATCAGTGCATGATCAGTCACGTGATCAGTGCATGATCAGTCACGTGACCAGTACATGGTAGCTACGTGATCAGTGCATGATCAGCCACGTGATCAGTGCATGATAGCCACGTGATCAGTGCATGATCAGTCACGTGATCAGTGCATGATCAGTCACGTGATCAGTGCATGATCAGCCACGTGATCAGTGCATGATCAGCCACGTGATCAGTGCATGATAGTCACGTGATCAGTGCATGATCAGTCACGTGATCAGTGCATGATCAGTCACGTGATCAGTGCATGATCAGCCACGTGATCAGTGCATGATCAGCCACGTGATCAGTGCATGATCAGTCACGTGATCAGTGCATGATCAGTCACGTGATCAGTGCATGATCAGTCACGTGATCAGTGCATGATAGCTACGTGATCAGTGCATGATCAGCCACGTGATCAGTGCATGATAGCCACGTGATCAGTGCATGATCAGTCACGTGATCAGTGCATGATCAGTCACGTGATCAGTGCATGGTAGCTGCGTGATCATGCATGATCAGCCACGTGATCAGTGCATGATAGCCACGTGATCAGTGCATGATCAGTCACGTGATCAGTGCATGATCAGTCACGTGATCAGTGCATGATCAGCCACGTGATCAGTGCATGATCAGGCACGTGATCAGTGCATGATCAGCCACGTGATCAGTGCATGATAGCCACGTGATCAGTGCATGATCAGTCACGTGATCAGTGCATGATCAGTCACGTGATCAGTGCATGATCAGCCACGTGATCAGTGCATGATCAATTACGTGATCAGTGCATGATCAGTCACGTGATCAGTGCATGGCAGCTACGTGATCAGTGCATGATCAGCCACGTGATCAGTGCATGATAGCCACGTGATCAGTGCATGATAGCCACGTGATCAGTGCATGATCAGTCACGTGATCGTGTGTGATCAGCCACGTGATCAGTGCATGATCAGCCACGTGATCAGTGCATGATAGCCACGTGATCAGTGCATGATCAGTCACGTGATCAGTGCATGATCAGTCACGTGATCGTGTGTGATCAGCCACGTGATCAGTGCATGATCAGCCACGTGATCAGTGCATGATCAATTACGTGATCAGTGCATGATCAGTCACGTGATCAGTGCATGGTAGCTACGTGATCATTGCATGATCAGCCACGTGATCAGTGCATGATAGCCACGTGATCAGTGCATGATAGCCACGTGATCAGTGCATGATAGCCACGTGATCAGTGCATGATCAGTCACGTGATCATGTGTGATCAGCCACGTGATCAGTGCATGATGAGCCACGTGATCAGTGCATGATCAATTACGTGATCAGTGCATGATCAGTCACGTGACCAGTACATGGTTGCTACGTGATCAGTGCATGATCAGCCACGTGAGCAGTGCATGATAGCCACGTGATCAGTGCATGATCAGTCACGTGATCAGTGCATGATCAGTCACGTGACAGTGCATGATCATTCACGTGATCTGTGCATGATCAGTCACGTGACCAGTATATGGTAGCTACGTGATCATTCCATGACAGCCACGTGAGCAGTGCATGATAGCCACGTGATGTGTGCATGATCAGTTACGTGAGCAGAGTATGATCAGCCACGTGATCAGTGCATGAGTGCCACGTGATCAGTGCATGATATGTCACGTGACAGGTGTGTGATCAGCCACGTGAACAGTGCATGTTCAGCCACGTGATCAGTGCATGATAGCCACGTGATCAGTGCATGATCAGTTACGTGAGCAGTGTATGATCAGCCACGTGATCAGTGCATGGTCAGACACGTGAACAGTGTATGATCAGCCACGTGATCAGTGCATGATATCCAAGTGATCAGTGCATGATCATCACGTGATCAGTGTATGATCAGCCACGTGAACAGTGCATGCTCAGTCACGTGATCAGGGCCTGCTGAGCTGCGTGATTACTGTCTGCTCATCTGCTTGACAATTGCCAGCTGTGCTGCGTAATTCCTGCCTGCTCAGCTGCTTGATTATTGCCAGCTGAGCAGCATGATTCCTCACACCTGAGTTCCATGATTATTGCCTGCTGACTGTTTGATTCGTGCCTACTCAGCTCTTTGTTTATTGCCTCCAGAGGCACATGATCAGTGTATGATAGCAAACATGATCAGCGCATGATCAGTCACATGATCAGTGCCATTAAGTCACGTGATCACTACATGATAGTCATGTGATCAGTCCATGCTCAGTCACGGTATCAGTGCATGATCAGCCACGTGATCAGTGCATGATCAGCCAGTGATCAGTGCATGATAGCCATGTGATCAGTGCATGATTTGTCACGTGATCAGTGCATGATCAGTCACGTGATCAGTGCATGATCAGCCACGTGATCAGTGCATGATCAGTCACCTGATGGGTGTATGATCAGTCACGTGACCAGTACATGGTAGCTACATGATCATTGCATGATCAGCCACGTGAGTAGTGCATGATAGCCACGTGATCAGTGCATGATCAGTCACGTGATCAGTGCATGATCAGTCATGTGATCAGTGCATGATCAGCACGTGATCAGTGCATGATCAGCCACGTGATCAGTGCATGATAGCCACGTGATCAGTGCATGATCAGTCACGTGATCAGTGCATGATCAGTCACGTGATCAGTGCATGATCAGCCACGTGATCAGTGCATGATCAGCCACGTGATCAGTGCATGATCAGCCACGTGATCAGTGCATGATCAGTCACGTGATCAGTGCATGATCAGTCACGTGATCAGTGCATGAAGCTACATGATCAGTGCATGATCAGCCACGTGATCAGTGCATGATAGCCACGTGATCAGTGCATGATCAGTCACGTGATCAGTGCATGATCAGTCATGTGACCAGTGCATGGTATCTGCGTGATCATGCATGATCAGCCACGTGATCAGTGCATGATAGCCACGTGATCAGTGCATGATCAGTCACGTGATCAGTGCATGATCAGCCACGTGATCAGTGCATGATCAGCCACGTGATCAGTGCATGATCAGTCACGTGATCAGTGCATGATCAGTCACGTGATCAGTGCATGATAGCTACGTGATCATTGCATGATCAGCCACGTGATCAGTGCATGATAGCCACGTGATCAGTGCATGATCAGCCACGTGATCAGTGCATGATAGCCACGTGATCAGTGCATGATCAGTCACGTGATCATGTGTGATCAGCCACGTGATCAGTGCATGATCAGCCACGTGATCAGTGCATGATCAATCACGTGATCAGTGCATGATCAGTCACGTGATCAGTGCATGGTTGCTACGTGATCAGTGCATGATCAGCCACGTGATCAGTGCATGATAGCCACGTGATCAGTGCATGATCAGTCACGTGATCAGTGCATGATCAGTCACGTGATCAGTGCATGATCATTCACGTGATCAGTGCATGATCAGTCACGTGATCAGTGCATGGTAGCTACGTGATCAGTGCATGATCAGCCACGTGATCAGTGCATGATAGCCACGTGATCAGTGCATGATCAGTCACGTGATCAGTGCATGATCAGCCACGTGATCAGTGCATGATCAGTCACGTGAACTGTGCATGATCATTGACGTGATCTGTGCATGATCAGTCACGTGACCAGTATATGGTAGCTACGTGATCATTCCATGACGAGCCACGTGAGCAGTGCATGATAGCCACGTGATGTGTGCATGATCAGTTACGTGAGCAGAGTATGATCAGCCACGTGATCAGTGCATGAATGCCACGTGATCAGTGCATGATATGTCACGTGACAGGTGTGTGATCAGCCACGTGAACAGTGCATGTTCAGCCACGTGATCAGTGCATGATAGCCACGTGATCAGTGCATGATCAGTTACGTGAGCAGTGTATGATCAGCCACGTGATCAGTGCATGGTCAGACACGTGAACAGTGTATGATCAGCCACGTGATCAGTGCATGATATCCAAGTGATCAGTGCATGATCATCACGTGATCAGTGTATGATCAGCCACGTGAACAGTGCATGCTCAGTCACGTGATCAGGGCCTGCTGAGCTGCGTGATTACTGTCTGCTCATCTGCTTGACAATTGCCAGCTGTGCTGCGTAATTCCTGCCTGCTCAGCTGCTTGATTATTGCCAGCTGAGCAGCATGATTCCTCACACCTGAGTTCCATGATTATTGCCTGCTGACTGTTTGATTCGTGCCTACTCAGCTCTTTGTTTATTGCCTCCAGAGGCACATGATCAGTGTATGATAGCAAACATGATCAGCGCATGATCAGTCACATGATCAGCGCCATTAAGTCACGTGATCACTACATGATAGTCATGTGATCAGTCCATGCTCAGTCACGGTATCAGTGCATGATCAGCCACGTGATCAGTGCATGATCAGCCAGTTGATCATTTCATGATAGCTATGTGATCAGTGCATGATTTGTCACGTGATCAGTGCATGATCAGTCAGGTGATCAGTGCATGATCAGCCACGTGATCAGTGCATGATCAGTCACCTGATGGGTGTATGATCAGTCACGTGACCTGTACATGGTAGCTACATGATCATTGCATGATCAGCCACGTGAGTAGTGCATGATAGCCACGTGATCAGTGCATGATCAGTCACGTGATCAGTGCATGATCAGTCATGTGATCAGTGCATGATCAGCCACGTGATCAGTGCATGATCAGCCACGTGATCAGTGCATGATAGCCACGTGATCAGTGCATGATCAGTCACGTGATCAGTGCATGATCAGTCACGTGATCAGTGCATGATCAGCCACGTGATCAGTGCATGATCAGCCACGTGATCAGTGCATGATCAATTACGTGATCAGTGCATGATCAGTCACGTGATCAGTGCATGATCAGTCACGTGATCAGTGCATGAAGCTACGTGATCAGTGCATGATCAGCCACGTGATCAGTGCATGATAGCCACGTGATCAGTGCATGATCAGTCACGTGATCAGTGCATGATCAGTCACGTGACCAGTATATGGTATCTGCGTGATCATCGCATGATCAGCCACGTGATCAGTGCATGATAGCCACGTGATCAGTGCATGATCAGGCACGTGATCAGTGCATGATCAGCCACGTGATCAGTGCATGATCAGTCACGTGATCAGTGCATGATCAGCCACGTGATCAGTGCATGATCAGGCACGTGATCAGTGTATGATCAGCCACGTGATCAGTGCATGGTCAGACACGTGAACAGTGTATGATCAGCCACGTGATCAGTGCATGATATCCAAGTGATCAGTGCATGATCAATCACGTGATGAGTGTATGATCAGCCACGTGAACAGTGCATGCTCAGTCACGTGATCAGGGCCTGCTGAGCTGCGTGATTACTGTCTGCTCATCTGCTTGACAATTGCCAGCTGAGCTGCACGATTCCTGCCTGTCATCTGCTTGACAATTGCCACCTGTGCTGCGTAATTCCTGCCTGCTCATCTGCTTGATTATTGCCAGCTGAGCAGCATGATTCTCAGAGCTGAGTTCCATGATTATAGCCTGCTGACTGATTCGTGCCTACTCAGCTCTTTGTTCATTGCCTCCAGAGGCACATGATCAGTGTATGACACCAAACATGATCAGCACATGATCAGTCACATGATCAGTGCATGATAAGCCACGTGATCAGTGCATGATCAGTCATGTGATCAGTGCATGATCAGTCATGTGACAGTACATGGTAGCTGCGTGATCAGTGCATGATCAGCCACGTGATCAGTGCATGATAGCCACGTGATCAGTGCATGATCAGTCACGTGATCAGTGCATGATCAGTCACGTGATCAGTGCATGATCAGTCACGTGATCAGTGCATGATCAATTACGTGATCAGTGCATGATCAGTCACGTGACCAGTGCATGGTAGCTACGTGATCATTGCATGATCAGCCACGTGATCAGTGCATGATAGCCACGTGATCAGTGCATGATAGCCACGTGATCAGTGCATGATCAGTCACGTGATACGTGTGTGATCAGCCACGTGATCAGTGCATGATATCCACGTGATCAGTGCATGATAGCCACGTGATCAGTGCATGATTAGTCACGTGATCAGTGCATGATCAGTCACGTGATACGTGCATGATCAGCCACCGGATCAGTGCATGATGAGCCACGTGATCAGTGCAGGATCAATTACGTGATCAGTGCATGATCAGTCACGTGACCAGTACATGGTAGCTACGTGATCATTGCATGATCAGCCACGTGATCAGTGCATGATAGCCACGTGATCAGTGCATGATCAGCCACGTGATCAGTGCATGATAGCCACGTGATCAGTGCATGATCAGTCACGTGATCATGTGTGATCAGCCACGTGATCAGTGCATGATGTGCCACGTGATCAGTGCATGATCAGTTACGTGATCAGTGCATGATCAGTCACGTGATCAGTGCATGGTTGCTACGTGATCAGTGCATGATCAGCCACGTGATCAGTGCATGATCAGCCACGTGATCAGTGCATGATAGCCACGTGATCAGTGCATGATCAGTTACGTGAGCAGTGTATGATCAGCCACGTGATCAGTGCATGGTCAGACACGTGAACAGTGTATGATCAGCCACGTGATCAGTGCATGATATCCAAGTGATCAGTGCATGATCAATCACGTGATCAGTGTATGATCAGCCACGTGAACAGTGCATGCTCAGTCACGTGATCAGGGCCTGCTGAGCTGCGTGATTACTGTCTGCTCATCTGCTTGACAATTGCCAGCTGAGCTGCATGATTCCTGCCTGTCATCTGCTTGACAATTGCCAGCTGTGCTGCGTAATTCCTGCCTGCTCAGCTGCTTGATTATTGCCAGCTGAGCAGCATGATTCCTCACACCTGAGTTCCATGATTATTGCCTGCTGACTGTTTGATTCGTGCCTACTCAGCTCTTTGTTTATTGCCTCCAGAGGCACATGATCAGTGTATGATAGCAAACATGATCAGCGCATGATCAGTCACATGATCAGCGCCATTAAGTCACGTGATCACTACATGATAGTCATGTGATCAGTCCATGCTCAGTCACGGTATCAGTGCATGATCAGCCACGTGATCAGTGCATGATCAGCCAGATGATCAGTTCATGATAGCTATGTGATCAGTGCATGATCAGTCACGTGATCAGTGCATGATCAGGCAGGTGATCAGTGCATGATCAGCCACGTGATCAGTGCATGATCAGTCACCTGATGGGTGTATGATCAGTCACGTGACCAGTACATGGTAGCTACATGATCATTGCATGATCAGCCACGTGAGTAGTGCATGATAGCCACGTGATCAGTGCATGATCAGTCACGTGATCAGTGCATGATCAGTCATGTGATCAGTGCATGATCAGGCACGTGATCAGTGCATGATCAGCCACGTGATCAGTGCATGATAGCCACGTGATCAGTGCATGATCAGTCACGTGATCAGTGCATGATCAGTCACGTGATCAGTGCATGATCAGCCACGTGATCAGTGCATGATCAGCCACGTGATCAGTGCATGATCAGTTACGTGATCAGTGCATGATCAGTCACGTGATCAGTGCATGATCATTCACGTGATCAGTGCATGGTAGCTACGTGATCAGTGCATGATCAGCCACGTGATCAGTGCATGATCAGTCACGTGATACATGTGTGATCAGCCACGTGATCAGTGCATGATGAGCCACGTGATCAGTGCAGGATCAATTACGTGATCAGTGCATGATCAGTCACGTGACCAGTACATGGTTGCTACGTGATCGTTTCATGATCAGCCACGTGAGCAGAGCATGATAGCCACGTGATCAGTGCATGATCAGTCACGTGATCAGTACATGATCAGTCACGTGAACAGTGCATGATCATTTACGTGATCTGTGCATGATCAGTCACGTGACCAGTATATGGTAGCTTCGTGATCATTCCATGACGAGCCACGTGAGCAGTGCATGATAGCCACGTGATGTGTGCATGATCAGTTACGTGAGCAGAGTATGATCAGCCACGTGATCAGTGCATGAGTGCCACGTGATCAGTGCATGATATGTCACGTGACAGGTGTGTGATCAGCCACGTGAACAGTGTATGTTCAGCCACGTGATCAGTGCATGATAGCCACGTGATCAGTGCATGATCAGTTACCTGAGCAGTGTATGATCAGCCACGTGATCAATGCATGGTCAGACATGTGAACAGTGTATGATCAACCACGTGATCAGTGCATGATATCCAAGTGATCAGTGCATGATCATCACATGATCCGTGTATGATCAGCCACGTGAACAGTGCATGCTCAGTCACGTGATAAGGGCCTGCTGAGCTGCGTGATTACTGTCTGCTCATCTGCTTGAAAATTGCCAGCTGAGCTGCACGATTCCTGCCTGTCATCTGCTTGACAATTGCCAGCTGTGCTGCATAATTCCTGCCTGCTCAGCTGCTTGATTATTGCCAGGTGAGCAGCATGATTCCTCACACCTGAGTTCCATGATTATTGCCTGCTGACTGTTTGATTCGTGCCTACTCAGCTCTTTGTTTATTGCCTCCAGAGGCACATGATCAGTGTATGATAGCAAACATGATCAGCGCATGATCAGTCACATGATCAGCGCCATTAAGTCACGTGATCACTACATGATAGTCATGTGATCAGTCCATGCTCAGTCACGGTATCAGTGCATGATCAGCCACGTGATCAGTGCATGATCTGTCACAAGATTAGTGTATGATCATCCACGTGATCAGTGTACGGGCAGTCATGTTATCAGTGCATGATATAGACGTGAACAGTGCATGATCAGTCTCGTGATCAGTGCATGATCAGCCACGTGATCAGTGCATGATCAGCCAGGTGATCATTTCATGATAGCTAGGTGATCAGTTCATGATTTGTCACGTGATCTGTGCATGACCAGGCAGGTGGTCAGTGTATGATCATCGACGTGATCAGTGCATGATCCGTCACCTAATGGGTGTATGATCAGTCACCTGACCGGTACATGGTAGCTACATGATCATTGCATGGTCAGCCACGTGAGTAGTGCATTATAGCCACGTGATCAGTGCATGATCAGTCACGTGATCAGTGCATGATCAGTCACGTAATCTGTGCATGACCAGGCACGTGATCAGTGTATGACCAGCCAAGTGATCAGTGCACGATAGCCACGTGATCAGTGCATGATCAGTCACTTGATCAGTGCATTATCAGTCACGTGATCAGTGGATGATCAGCCACGTGATCAGTGCATGATCAGCCACATGATCAGTGCATGATCAATTACGTGATCAGTGCATGATCAGTCACCTGATGGGTGAATGATCATTCACGTGACCTGTACATGGTAGCTACATGATAATTGCATGATCAGCCACGTGAGTAGTGCATGATAGCCACGTGATCACTGCATGATCAGTCACGTGAACAGTGCATGATCAGTCATGTGACCAGTACATGGTAGCTGCGTGATCATCGCATGATCAGCCACATGAGCAGTGCATGATAGCCACGTGATCAGTACATGATCAGACACGAGATCAGTGCATGATCAGTCACGTGATCAGTGCATGATCAGCCACGTGATCAGTGCATGACCAGGCACGTGATCAGTGTATGTCCAGCCAAGTGATCAGTGCATGATAGCCACGTGATCAGTGCATGCTCAGTCACGTGATCAGGGCCTGCTGAGCTGCGTGATTACTGTCTGCTCATCTGCTTGACAATTGCCAGCTGAGCTGCACGATTCCTGCCTGTCATCTCCTTTACAATTGCCACCTGTGCTGCGTAATTCTTGCCTGCTCATCTACTTCATTATTGCCAGCTCAGCAGCATAATTTCTCAGAGGTGAATTCCATGATTATAGCCTGCTGACTGATTCCTGCCTACTCAGCTCTATGTTCATTGCCTCCAGAGGCACATGATCATTGTGTGACACCAAACATGATCAGCACATGATCAGTCACATGATCAATGCATGATAAGCCAGGTGATCAGTGCATGATCAATTATGTGATCAGTGCATGATCAGTCATGTAACAAGTACATGGTAGCTGCGTGATCATTGCATGATCAGCCACGTGAGCAGTGCATGATAGCCACGTGATCAGTGCATGATCAGTCACATGATCTGTGCATGATCAGTCACGTGATCTGTGCATGATCAGTCACGTGATCAGTGCATGATCAATTACCTGATCAGTGCATGATCAGTCACGTGACCAGTACATGGTAGCTATGTGATCATTGCATGATCAGCCACGTGATCAGTGCATGATAGTCACGTGATCAGTGCATGATAGCCACGTGATCAGTGCATGATCAGTCACGTGATACGTGTGTGATCAGCCACGTGATCAGTGCATGTTATCCACGTGATCAGTGCAGGATAGCCACGTGATCACTTTATGATTATTTACGTGATCTGTACATGGTCAGTCACGTCATACGTGCGTGATCAGCCACCGGATCAGTGCGTGATGAGCCATGAGATCAGTGCAGGATCAATTACGTGATCAGTGCATGATCAGTCACATGACCAGTACATGGTAGCTACGTGATCATTTCGTGATCAGCCACGTGATCAGTGCATGATAGCTACATGATCAGTGCATGATAGCCACATTATCAGTGCATGAGAGCCACGTGATCAGTGCATGATCAGTCACGTGATACATGTGTGATCAGCCACGTGATCAGTGCATGATGAGCCACGTGATCAGTGCAGGATAAATTACGTGATCAGTGCATGATCAGTCACGTGACCAGTACATGGTTGCTACGTGATCCTTCCATGATCAGCCACGTGAGCAGAGCATGATAGCCACGTGATCAGTGCATGATCAGTCACGTGATCAGTATATGATCAGTCACGTGAACAGTGCATGATCATTGACGTGATCTGTGCATGATCAGTCACGTGACCAGTATATGGTAGCTACGTGATCATTCCATGACGAGCCACGTGAGCAGTGCAAGATAGCCACGTGATGTGTGCATGATCAGTTACCTGAGCAGTGTATGATCAGCCACGTGATCAGTACATGATCAGTCACGTGAACAGTGCATGATCATTGACGTGATCTGTGCATGATCAGTCACATGACCAGTACATGGTAGCTACGTGATCATTTCGTGATCAGCCACGTGATCAGTGCATGATAGCTACATGATCAGTGCATGATAGCCACATTATCAGTGCATGAGAGCCACGTGATCAGTGCATGATCAGTCACGTGATACATGTGTGATCAGCCACGTGATCAGTGCATGATGAGCCACGTGATCAGTGCAGGATCAATTACGTGATCAGTGCATGATCAGTCACGTGACCAGTACATGGTTGCTACGTGATCCTTCCATGATCAGCCACGTGAGCAGAGCATGATAGCCACGTGATCAGTGCATGATCAGTCACGTGATCAGTACATGATCAGTCACGTGAACAGTGCATGATCATTGACGTGATCTGTGCATGATCAGTCACGTGACCAGTATATGGTAGCTACGTGATCATTCCATGACGAGCCACGTGAGCAGTGCAAGATAGCCACGTGATGTGTGCATGATCAGTTACCTGAGCAGTGTATGATAAGCCACGTGATCAGTACATGATCAGTCACGTGAACAGTGCATGATCATTGACGTGATCTGTGCATGATCAGTCACGTGACCAGTATATGGTAGCTACGTGATCATTCCATGACGAGCCACGTGAGCAGTGCATGATAGCCACGTGATGTGTGCATGATCAGTTACGTGAGCAGAGTATGATCAGCCACGTGATCAGTGCATGAATGCCAAGTGATCAGTGCATGATATGTCACGTGACAGGTGTGTGATCAGCCACGTGAACAGTGCATGTTCAGCCACGTGATCAGTGCATGATAGCCACGTGATCAGTGCATGATCAGTTACCTGAGCAGTGTATGATCAGCCACGTGATCAGTGCATGGTCAGACACGTGAACAGTGTATGATCAACCACGTGATCAGTGCATGATATCCAAGTGATCAGTGCATGATCATCACGTGATCCGTGTATGATCAGCCACGTGAATAGTGCATGCTCAGTCACGTGATAAGGGCCTGCTGAGCTGCGTGATTACTGTCTGCTCATCTGCTTGACAATTGCCAGCTGTGCTGCGTAATTCCTGCCTGCTCAGCTGCTTGATTATTGCCAGCTGAGCAGCATGATTCCTCACACCTGAGTTCCATGATTATTGCCTGCTGACTGTTTGATTCGTGCCTACTCAGCTCTTTGTTTATTGCCTCCAGAGGCAAATTATCAGTGTATGATAGCAAACATGATCAGCGCATGATCAGTCACATGATCAGAGCCATTAAGTCACGTGATCACTACATGATAGTCATGTGATCAGTCCATGCTCAGTCACGGTATCAGTGCATGATGAGCCACGTGATCAGTGCATGATCAGCCAGTTGATCATTTCATGATAGCTATGTGATCAGTTCATGATTTGTCTCGTGATCTGTGCATGACCAGGCAGGTGATCAGTGTATGATCAGCGACGTGATCAGTGCATGATCCGTCACCTAATGGGTGTATGATCAGTCACCTGACCGGTACATGGTAGCTACATGATCATTGCATGATCAGCCACGTGAGTAGTGCATGATAGCCACGTGATCAGTGCATGATCAATCACGTGTTCAGTGCATGATCAGTCATGTAATCTGTGCATGACCAGGTACGTGAGCAGTGTATGACCAGCCAAGTGATTAGTGATTGATAGCCTCCTGATTAGTGCATGATCAGTCACGTGATCAGTGCATGATCAGTCACGTGATCAGTGAATGATCAGCCACGTGATCAGTGCATGATCAGCCACATGATCAGTGCATGATCAATTACGTGATCAGTGCATGATCAGTCACCTGATGGGTGTATGATCATTCACGTGACCTGTACATTGAAGCTACATGATCATTGCATGATCAGCCACGTGAGTAGTGCACGATAGCCACGTGATCACTGCATGATCAGTCACGTGATCAGTGCCTGATCAGTCATGTGACCAGTATATGGTATCTGCGTGATCATCGCATGATCAGCCACGAGAGCAGTGCATGATAGCCACGTGATCAGTGCATGACCAGGCACGTGATCAGTGTATGTTCAGCCAAGTGATCAGTGCATGATCAGTCACGTGATCAGTGCATGATCAGCCACGTGATCAGTGCATAACCAGGCACGTGATCAGTGTATGTCCAGCCAAGGGATCAGTGCATGGTCAGACACGTGAACAGTGTATGATCAGCCACGTGATCAGTGCATGATATCCAAGTGATCAGTGCATGATCAATCACGTGATGAGTTTATGTTCAGCCACGTGAACAGTGCATGCTCAGTCATGTTATCAGGGCCTGCTGAGCTGCGTGATTACTGTCTGCTCATCTGCTTGACAATTTCCAGCAGAGCTGTACGATTCCTGCCTGTCATCTCCTTGACAATTGCCACCTGTGCTGCGTAATTCCTGCCTGCTCATCTACTTGATTATTGCCAGCTGAGCAGCATTTCTCAGAGCTGAGTTCCATGATTATAGCCTGCTGACTGATTCCTGCCTACTCAGCTCTATGTTCATTGCCTCCAGAGGCACATGATCAGTGTGTGACACCAAACATGATCAGCACATGATCAGTCACATAATCAATGCATGATAAGCCAGGTGATCAGTGCATGATCAATTATGTGATCAGTGCATGATCAGTCATGTGACAAGTACATGGTAGCTGCGTGATCATTGCATGATCAGCCACATGAGCAGTGCATGATAGCCACGTGATCAGTGCATGATCAGTCACGTGATCTGTGCATGATCAGTCACGTGATCTGTGCATGATCAGTCACGTGATCAGTGCATGATCAATTACCTGATCAGTGCATGATCAGTCACGTGACCAGTGCAGGGTAGCTATGTGATCATTGCATGATCAGCCACGTGATCAGTGCATGATAGTCACGTGATCAGTGCATGATAGCCACGTGATCAGTGCATGATCAGTCACGTGATACGTGTGTGATCAGCCACGTGATCAGTGCATGTTATCCACGTGATCAGTGCAGGATAGCCACGTGATCACTTCATGATTATTTACGTGATCTGTACATGGTCAGTCACGTGATACGTGCGTGATCAGCCACCGGATCAGTGCGTGATGAGCCATGAGATCAGTGCAGGATCAATTACGTGATCAGTGCATGATCAGTCACATGACCAGTACATGGTAGCTACGTGATCATTTCGTGATCAGCCACGTGATCAGTGCATGATAGCTACGTGATCAGTGCATGATAGCCACATTATCAGTGCATGAGAGCCACGTGATCAGTGCATGATCAGTCACGTGATACATGTGTGATCAGCCACGTGATCAGTGCATGATGTGCCACGTGATCAGTGCAGGATCAATTACGTGATCAGTACATGATCAGTCACGTGACCCGTACATGGTTGCTACGTGATCCTTCCATGATCAGCCACGTGAGCAGAGCATGATAGCCACGTGATCAGTGCATGATCAGTCACGTGATCAGTGCATGATCAGTCACGTGAACAGTGCATGATCATTGACGTGATCTGTGCATGATCAGTCACGTGACCAGTATATGGTAGCTACGTGGTCATTCCATGACGAGCCACGTGAGCAATGCATGATAGCCACGTGATGTGTGCATGATCAGTTACGTGAGCAGAGTATGATCAGCCACGTGATCAGTGCATGATATATCACGTGACAGGTGTGTGATCAGCCACGTGAACAGTGCATGTTCAGCCACGTGATCAGTGCATGATAGCCACGTGTTCAGTGCATGATCAGTAACCTGAGCAGTGTATGATCAGCCACGTGATCAGTGCATGGTCAGACACGTGAACAGTGTATGATCAACCACGTGATCAGTGCATGATATCCAAGTGATCAGTGCATGATCAATCACGTGATCCGTGTATGATCAGCCACGTGAATAGTGCATGCTCAGTCACGTGATAAGGGCCTGCTGAGCTGCGTGATTACTGTCTGCACATCTGCTTGAAAATTGCCAGCTGAGCTGCATGATTCCTGCCTGTCATCTGCCTGACAATTGCCAGCTGGGCTGCGTAATTCCTGCCTGCTCAGCTGCTTGATTATTGCCAGCTGAGCAGCATGATTCCTCACACCTGAGTTCCATGATTATTGCCTGCTGACTGTTTGATTCGTGCCTACTCAGCTCTTTGTTTATTGCCTCCAGAGGTAAATGATCAGTGTATGATAGCAAACATGATCAGCGCATGATCAGTCACATGATCAGAGCCATTAAGTCACGTGATCACTACATGATAGTCATGTGATCAGTCCATGCTCAGTCACGGTATCAGTGCATGATGAGCCACGTGATCAGTGCATGATCAGCCAGATGATCATTTCATGATAGCTATGTGATCAGTTCATGATTTGTCACGTGATCTGTGCATGACCAGGCAGGTGGTCAATGTATGATCAGCGACGTGATCAGTGCATGATCCGTCACCTAATGGGTGTTTGATCACTCACCTGACCGGTACATGGTAGCTACATGATCATTGCATGATCAGCCACGTGAGTAGTGCATGATAGCCACGTGATCAGTGCATGATCAATCACGTGTTCAGTGCATGATCAGTCATGTAATCTGTGCATGGCCAGGCACGTGATCAGTGTATGACCAGCCAAGTGATCAGTGCATGATAGCCACGTGATCAGTGAATGATCAGTCACGTGATCAGTGCATGATCAGTCACGTGATCAGTGAATGATCAGCCACGTGATCAGTGCATGATCAGCCACGTGATCAGTGCATGATCAATTACGTGATCAGTGCATGATCAGTCACCTGATGGGTGTATGATCA
The DNA here is from genome assembly GCF_032452875.1 of Bos javanicus. Classification (NCBI taxonomy): domain Eukaryota; kingdom Metazoa; phylum Chordata; class Mammalia; order Artiodactyla; family Bovidae; genus Bos; species Bos javanicus. Next base: position 524,093 of record NW_026893643.1, on the reverse strand, counting down.
TTCACGTGACCTGTACATGGTAGCTACATGATCATTGCATGATCAGCCACGTGAGTAGTGCACGATAGCCACGTGATCACTGCATGTTCAGTCACGTGATCAGTGCATGATCAGTCATGTGACCAGTACATGGTAGCTGCGTGATCATCGCATGATCAGCCACGTGAGCAGTGCATGATAGCCACGTGATCAGTGCATGATCAGACACGAGATCAGTGCATGATCAGTCACGTGATCAGTGCATGATCAGCCATGTGATCAGTGCATGACCAGGCACGTGATCAGTATATGTCCAGCCAAGTGATCAGTGCATGATAGCCACGTGATCAGTGCATGATAGCCACGTGATCAGTGCATGATCAGTCAGGTGATCAGTGCATGATCAGTCACGTGATCAGTGTATGATCAGCCACGTGATCAGTGCATGATCAGCCAAATGATAAGTGCATGATCAATTACGTGATAAGTGCATGATCAGACACGTGATCAGTGCAGGATCAGTTACGTGATCAGTGCATGATCAGTCACATGACCAGTACATGGTAGCTACGTGATCATTGCGTGATCAGCCACGTGATCAGTGCATGATAGCTACGTGATCAGTGCATGATAGCCACGTGATGTGTGCATGATCAGTTACGTGAGCAGAGTATGATCAGCCACGTGATCAGTGCATGAGTGCCACATGATCAGTGCATGATATGTCACGTGACAGGTGTGTGATCAGCCACGTGAACAGTGCATGTTCAGCCACGTGATCAGTGCATGATAGCCACGTGATCAGTGCATGATCAGTTACCTGAGCAGTGTATGATCAGCCACGTGATCAGTGCATGACCAGGCACGTGATCAGTGTATGTCCAGCCAAGTGATCAGTGCATGATCAGTCACGTGATCAGTGCATGATCAGCCACGTGATCATTGCATGACCAGGCACGTGATCAGTGTATGTCCAGCCAAGTGATCAGTGCATGATAGCCACGTGATCAGTGCATGATCAGTCACATGATCAGTGCATGATCAGTCACGTGATACGTGTGTGATGAGCCACGTGAACAGTGCATGCTCAGTCACGTGATCAGGGCCTGCTGAGCTGCGTGATTACTGTCTGCTCATCTGCTTGACAATTGCCAGCTGAGCTGCACGATTCCTGCCTGTCATCTCCTTGACAATTGCCAGCTGTGCTGCGTAATTCCTGCCTGCTCAGCTGCTTGATTATTGCCAGCTGAGCAGCATGATTCCTCACAGCTGAGTTCCCTGATTATTGCCTGCTGACTGTTTGATTCGTGCCTACTCAGCTCTTTGTTTATTGCCTCCAGAGGCACATGATCAGTGTATGATAGCAAACATGATCAGCGCATGATCAGTCACATGATCAGAGCCATTAAGTCACGTGATCACTTCATGATAGTCATGTGATCAGTCCATGCTCAGTCACGGTATCAGTGCATGATCAGCCACGTGATTAGTGCATGATAGTCACGTGATCAGTGCATGATAGCCACGTGATCAGTGCATGATCAGTCACGTGATACGTGTGTGATCAGCCACGTGATCAGTGCATGTTATCCACGTGATCAGTGCAGGATAGCCACGTGATCACTTCATGATTATTTACGTGATCTGTACATGGTCAGTCACGTGATACGTGCGTGATCAGCCTCCGGATCAGTGCGTGATGAGCCATGAGATCAGTGCAGGATCAATTACGTGATCAGTGCATGATCAGTCACATGACCAGTACAAGGTAGCTACGTGATCATTTCGTGATCAGCCACGTGATCAGTGCATGGTAGCTACGTGATCAGTGCATGATAGCCACATTATCAGTGCATGAGAGCCACGTGATCAGTGCATGATCAGTCACGTGATACATGTGTGATCAGCCACGTGATCAGTGCATGATGTGCCACGTGATCAGTGCAGGATCAATTACGTGATCAGTACATGATCAGTCACGTGACCCGTACATGGTTGCTACGTGATCCTTCCATGATCAGCCACGTGAGCAGAGCATGATAGCCACGTGATCAGTGCATGATCAGTCACGTGATCAGTACATGATCAATCACTTGAACAGTGCATGATCATTGACGTGATCTGTGCATGATCAGTCACGTGACCAGTATATGGTAGCTACGTGGTCATTCCATGACGAGCCAGGTGAGCAATGCATGATAGCCACGTGATGTGTGCATGATCAGTTACGTGAGCAGAGTATGATTAGCCACGTGATCAGTGCATGAGTGCCACGTGATCAGTGCATGATATGTCACGTGACAGGTGTGTGATCAGCCACGTGAACAGTGCATGTTCAGCCACGTGATCAGTGCATGATAGCCACGTGTTCAGTGCATGATCAGTTACCTGAGCACTGTATGATCAGCCACGTGATCAGTGCATGGTCAGACACGTGAACAGTGTATGATCAACCACGTGATCAGTGCATGATATCCAAGTGATCAGTGCATGATCAATCACGTGATCCGTGTATGATCAGCCACGTGAATAGTGCATGCTCAGTCACGTGATAAGGGCCTGCTGAGCTGCGTGATTACTGTCTGCACATCTGCTTGAAAATTGCCAGCTGAGCTGCATGATTCCTGCCTGTCATCTGCTTGACAATTGCCAGCTGTGCTGCGTAATTCCTGCCTGCTCAGCTGCTTGATTATTGCCAGCTGAGCAGCATGATTCCTCACACCTGAGTTCCATGATTATTGCCTGCTGACTGTTTGATTCGTGCCTACTCAGCTCTTTGTTTATTGCCTCCAGAGGTAAATGATCAGTGTATGATAGCAAACATGATCAGCGCATGATCAGTCACATGATCAGAGCCATTAAGTCACGTGATCACTACATGATAGTCATGTGATCAGTCCATGCTCAGTTACGGTATCAGTGCATGATCATCCACGTGATCAGTGCATGATCAGCCAGATGATCATTTCATGATAGCTATGTGATCAGTTCATGATTTGTCACATGATCTGTGCATGACCAGGCAGGTGGTCAATGTATGATCAGCGACGTGATCAGTGCATGATCCGTCACCTAATGGGTGTATGATCAGTCACCTGACCGGTACATGGTAGCTACATGATCATTGCATGATCAGCCACGTGAGTAGTGCATGATAGCCACGTGATCTGTGCATGATCAATCACGTGTTCAGTGCATGATCAGTCATGTAATCTGTGCATGACCAGGCACGTGATCAGTGTATGACCAGCCAAGTGATCAGTGCATGATAGCCACGTGATCAGTGAATGATCAGTCACGTGATCAGTGCATGATCAGTCACGTGATCAGTGGATGATCAGCCACGTGATCAGTGCATGATCAGCCAAGTGATCAGTGCATGATCAATTACGTGATCAGTGCATGATCAGTCAGCTGATGGGTGTATGATCATTCACGTGACCTGTACATGGTAGCTACATGATCATTGTATGATCAGCCACGTGAGTAGTGCACGATAGCCACGTGATCACTGCATGTTCAGTCACGTGATCAGTGAATGGTCAGTCATGTGACCAGTACATGGTAGCTGCGTGATCATCGCATGATCAGCCACGTGAGCAGTGCATGATAGCCACGTGATCAGTGCATGATCAGACACTTGATCAGTGCATGATCAGTCACGTGATCAGTGCATGATCAGCCACGTGATCAGTGCAGGACCAGGCACGTGATCAGTATATGTCTAGCCAAGTGATCAGTGCATGATAGCCGAGTGATCAGTGCATGATAGCCACGTGATCAGTGCATGATCAGTCAGGTGATCAGTGCATGATCAGTCACGTGATCAGTGTATGATCAGCCACGTGATCAGTGCATGATCAGCCAAATGATAAGTGCATGATCAATTACGTGATAAGTGCATGATCAGAAACGTGATCAGTGCAGGATCAGTTACGTGATCATTGCATGATCAGTCACATGATCAATACATGGTAGCTACGTGATCATTGCGTGATCAGCCACGTGATCAGTGCATGATAGCTACGTGATCAGTGCATGATAGTCACATGATCAGTGCATGAGATCCACGTGATCAGTGCATGATCAGTCACGTGATACATGTGTGATCAGCCATGTGATCAGTGCATGATGAGCCACGTGATCAGTGAAGGATCAATTACGTGATCAGTGCATGATCAGTCACGTGACCAGTACATGGTTGCTATGTGTTCGTTTCATGATCAGCCACGTGAGCAGAGCATGATAGCCACGTTATCAGTGCATGATCAGTCACGTGATCAGTACATGATCAGTCACGTGAACAGTGCATGATCATTGACGTGATCTGTGCATGATCAGTCACGTGACCAGTATATGGTAGCTACGTGATCATTCCATGACGAGCCACGTGAGCAGTGCATGATAGCCACGTGATGTGTGCATAATCAGTTACGTGAGCAGAGTATGATCAGCCACGTGATCAGTGCATGAATGCCACGTGATCAGTGCATGATATGTCACGTGACAGGTGTGTGATCAGCCACGTGAACAGTGCATGTTCAGCCACGTGATCAGTGCATGATAGCCACGTGATCAGTGCATGATCAGTTACCTGAGCAGTGTATGATCAGCAAACGTGATCAGTGCATGGTCAGACACGTGAACAGTGTATGATCAACCACGTGATCAGTGCATGATATCCAAGTGATCAGTGCATGATCATCACGTGATCCGTGTATGATCAGCCACGTGAATAGTGCATGCTCAGTCACGTGATAAGGGCCTGCTGAGCTGCGTGATTACTGTCTGCTCATCTGCTTGACAATTGCCAGCTGTGCTGCGTAATTCCTGCCTGCTCAGCTGCTTGATTATTGCCAGCTGAGCAGCATGATTCCTCACACCTGAGTTCCATGATTATTGCCTGCTGACTGTTTGATTCGTGCCTACTCAGCTCTTTGTTTATTGCCTCCAGAGGCAAATTATCAGTGTATGATAGCAAACATGATCAGCGCATGATCAGTCACATGATCAGAGCCATTAAGTCACGTGATCACTACATGATAATCATGTGATCAGTCCATGCTCAGTCACGGTATCAGTGCATGATGAGCCACGTGATCAGTGCATGATCAGCCAGTTGATCATTTCATGATAGCTATGTGATCAGTTCATGATTTGTCACGTGATCTGTGCATGACCAGGCAGGTGATCAGTGTATGATCAGCGACGTGATCAGTGCATGATCCGTCACCTAATGGGTGTATGATCAGTCACCTGACCGGTACATGGTAGCTACATGATCATTGCATGATCAGCCACGTGAGTAGTGCATGATAGCCACGTGATCAGTGCATGATCAATCACGTGTTCAGTGAATGATCAGTCATGTAATCTGTGCATGACCAGGTACGTGAGCAGTGTATGACCAGCCAAGTGATTAGTGATTGATAGCCACCTGATCAGTGCATGATCAGTCACGTGATCAGTGCATGATCAGTCACGTGATCAGTGGATGATCAGCCACGTGATCAGTGCATGATCAGCCACATGATCAGTGCATGATCAATTACGTGATCAGTGCATGATCAGTCACCTGATGGGTGTATGATCATTCACGTGACCTGTACATTGAAGCTACATGATCATTGCATGATCAGCCACGTGAGTAGTGCACGAGAGCCACGTGATCACTGCATGATCAGTCACGTGATCAGTGCCTGATCAGTCATGTGACCAGTATATGGTATCTGCGTGATCATCGCATGATCAGCCACCTGAGCAGTGCATGATAGCCACGTGATCAGTGCATGACCAGGCACGTGATCAGTGTATGTCCAGCCAAGTGATCAGTGCATGATCAGTCACGTGATCAGTGCATGATCAGCCACGTGATCATTGCATGACCAGGCACGTGATCAGTGCATGATCAGCCACGTGATCAGTGCAGGACCAGGCACGTGATCAGTATATGTCCAGCCAAGTGATCAGTGCATGATAGCCGCGTGATCAGTGCATGATAGCCACGTGATCAGTGCATGATCAGTCAGGTGATCAGTGCATGATCAGTCACGTGATCAGTGTATGATCAGCCACGTGATCAGTGCATGATCAGCCAAATGATAAGTGCATGATCAATTACGTGATAAGTGCATGATCAGAAACATGATCAGTGCAGGATCAGTTACGTGATCAGTGCATGATCAGTCACATGACCAGTACATGGTAGCTACGTGATCATTGCGTGATCAGCCACGTGATCAGTGCATGATAGCTACGTGATCAGTGCATGATAGTCACATGATCAGTGCATGAGATCCACGTGATCAGTGCATGATCAGTCACGTGATACATGTGTGATCAGCCATGTGATCAGTGCATGATGAGCCACGTGATCAGTGAAGGATCAATTACGTGATCAGTGCATGATCAGTCACGTGACCAGTACATGGTTGCTATGTGTTCGTTTCATGATCAGCCACGTGAGCAGAGCATGATAGCCACGTGATCAGTGCATGATCAGTCACGTGATCAGTACATGATCAGTCACGTGAACAGTGCATGATCATTGACGTGATCTGTGCATGATCAGTCACGTGACCAGTATATGGTAGCTACGTGATCATTCCATGACGAGCCACGTGAGCAGTGCATGATAGCCACGTGATGTGTGCATGATCAGTTACGTGAGCAGAGTATGATCAGCCACGTGATCAGTGCATGAATGCCACGTGATCAGTGCATGATATGTCACGTGACAGGTGTGTGATCAGCCACGTGAACAGTGCATGTTCAGCCACGTGATCAGTGCATGATAGCCACGTGATCAGTGCATGATCAGTTACCTGAGCAGTGTATGATCAGCCACGTGATCAGTGCATGGTCAGACACGTGAACAGTGTATGATCAACCACGTGATCAGTGCATGATATCCAAGTGATCAGTGCATGATCATCACGTGATCCGTGTATGATCAGCCACGTGAATAGTGCATGCTCAGTCACGTGATAAGGGCCTGCTGAGCTGCGTGATTACGGTCTGCTCATCTGCTTGACAATTGCCAGCTGTGCTGCGTAATTCCTGCCTGCTCAGCTGCTTGATTATTGCCAGCTGAGCAGCATGATTCCTCACACCTGAGTTCCATGATTATTGCCTGCTGACTGTTTGATTCGTGCCTACTCATCTCTTTGTTTATTGCCTCCAGAGGCAAATGATCAGTGTATGTTAGCAAACATGATCAGCGCATGATCAGTCACATGATCAGAGCCATTAAGTCACGTGATCACTACATGATAATCATGTGATCAGTCCATGCTCAGTCACGGTATCAGTGCATGATCAGCCACGTGATCAGTGCATGATCAGCCAGTTGATCATTTCATGATAGCTATGTGATCAGTTCATGATTTGTCACGTGATCTGTGCATGACCAGGCAGGTGATCAGTGTATGATCAGCGACGTGATCAGTGCATGATCCGTCACCTAATGGGTGTATGATCAGTCACCTGACCGGTACATGGTAGCTACATGATCATTGCATGATCAGCCACGTGAGTAGTGCATGATAGCCACGTGATCAGTGCATGATCAATCACGTGTTCAGTGCATGATCAGTCATGTAATCTGTGCATGACCAGGCACGTGAGCAGTGTATGACCAGCCAAGTGATTAGTGATTGATAGCCTCTTGATCAGTGCATGATCAGTCACGTGATCAGTGCATGACCAGGCACGTGATCAGTGTATGTCCAGCCAAGTGATCAGTGCATGATAGACACGTGATCAGTGCATGATCAGTCATGTGATAGGTGTGTGATCAGCCACGTGAACAGTGCATGCTCAGTCACGTGATCATGGCCTGCTGAGCTGCGTGATTACTGTCTGCTCATGTGCTTGACAATTTCCAGCTGAGCTGCACGATTCCTGCCTGTCATCTCCTTGACAATTGCCACCTGTGCTGCGTAATTCCTGCCTGCTCAGCTGCTTGATTATTGCCAGCTGAGCAGCATGATTCCTCACACCTGAGTTCCATGATTATTGCCTGCTGACTGTTTGATTCGTGCCTACTCAGCTCTTTGTTTATTGCCTCCAGAGGCACATGCTCAGTGTATGATAGCAAACATGATCAGCGCATGATCAGTCACATGATCAGCGCCATTAAGTCACGTGATCACTACATGATAGTCATGTGATCAGTCCATGCTCAGTCACGGTATCAGTGCATGATCAGCCACGTGATCAGTGCATGATCTGTCACAAGATAAGTGTATGATCATCAACGTGATCAGTGTACGGGCAGTCATGTTATCAGTGCATGATATAGACGTGAACAGTGCATGATCAGTCTCGTGATCAGTGCATGATCAGCCATGTGATCAGTGCATGATCAGCCAGGTGATCATTTCATGATAGCTATGTGATCAGTTCATGATTTGTCACGTGATCTGTGCATGACCAGGCAGGTGGTCCGTGTATGATCATCGAAGTGATCAGTGCATGATCCGTCACCTAATGGGTGTATGATCAGTCACCTGACCGGCACATGGTAGCTACATGATCATTGCATGATCAGCCACGTGAGTAGTGCATGATAGCCACGTGATCAGTGCATGATCAGTCACGTGATCAGTGCATGATCAGTCACGTAATCTGTGCATGACCAGGCACGTGATCAGTGTATGACCAGCCAAGTGATCAGTGCATGATAGTCATGTGATCAGTGCATGATCAGTCACGTGATCAGTGCATTATCAGTCACGTGATCAGTGGATGATCAGCCACGTGATCAGTGCATGATCAGCCACATGATCAGTGCATGATCAATTACGTGATCAGTGCATGATCAGTCACCTGAGGGGTGAATGATCATTCACGTGACCTGTACATGGTAGCTACATGATAATTGCATGATCAGCCACGTGAGTAGTGCATGATAGCCACGTGATCACTGCATGATCAGTCACGTGATCAGTGCATGATCAGTCATGTGACCAGTACATGGTAGCTGCGTGATCATCGCATGATCAGCCACATGAGCAGTGCATGATAGCCACGTGATCAGTACATGATCAGACACGAGATCAGTGCATGATCAGTCACGTGATCAGTGCATGATTAGCCACGTGATCAGTGCATGATCAGGCATGTGATCAGTGTATGTCCAGCCAAGTGATCAGTGCATGATAGCCACGTGATCAGTGCATGATCAGTCACATGATCAGTGCATGATCAGTCACGTGATACGTGTGTGATCAGCCACGTGAACAGTGCATGCTCAGTCACGTGATCAGGGCCTGCTGAGCTGCGTGATTACTGTCTGCTCATCTGCTTGACAATTGCCAGCTGAGCTGCACTATTCCTGCCTGTCATCTCCTTGACAATTGCCACCTGTGCTGCGTAATTCCTGCCTGCTCATCTACTTCATTATTGCCAGCTCAGCAGCATAATTTCTCAGAGGTGAATTCCATGATTATAGCCTGCTGACTGATTCTGCCTACTCAGCTCTATGTTCATTGCCTCCAGAGGCACATGATCATTGTGTGACACCAAACATGATCAGCACGTGATCAGTCACATGATCAATGCATGATAAGCCAGGTGATCAGTGCATGATCAATTATGTGATCAGTGCATGATCAGTCATGTGACAAGTACATGGTAGCTGCGTGATCATTGCATGATCAGCCACGTGAGCAGTGCATGATAGCCACGTGATCAGTGCATGATCAGTCACATGATCTGTGCATGATCAGTCACGTGATCTGTGCATGATCAGTCACATGATCAGTGAATGATCAATTACCTGATCAGTGCATGATCAGTCACGTGACCAGTGCATGGCAGCTATGTGATCATTGCATGATCAGCCACGTGATCAGTGCATGATAGCCACGTGATCAGTGCATGATAGCCACGTGATCAGTGCATGATCAGTCACGTGATACGTGTGTGATCAGCCACGTGATCAGTGCATATTATCCACGTGATCAGTGCAGGATAGCCACGTGATCACTTCATGATTATTTACGTGATTTGTACATGATCAGTCACGTGATACGTGTGTGATCAGCCACCAGATCAGTGCGTGATGAGCCATGTGATCAGTGCAGGATCAATTACGTGATCAGTGCATGATCAGTCACATGACCAGTACATGGTAGCTACGTGATCATTGCGTGATCAGCCACGTGATCAGTGCATGATAGCTACGTGATCAGTGCATGATAGCCACATGATCAGTGCATGAGAGCCACGTGATCAGTGCATGATCAGTCACGTGATACATGTGTGATCAGCCACGTGATCAGTGCATGATGAGCCACGTGATCAGTGCAGGATCAATTACGTGATCAGTGCATGATCAGTCACGTGACCAGTACATGGTTGCTACGTGATCCTTGCATGATCAGCCACGTGAGCAGAGCATGATAGCCACGTGATCAGTGCATGATCAGTCACGTGATCAGTACATGATCAGTCACTTGAACAGTGCATGATCATTGACGTGATGTGTGCATGATCAGTCACGTGACCAGTATATGGTAGCTACGTGATCATTCCATGACGAGCCACGTGAGCAGTGCATGATAGCCACGTGATGTGTGCATGATCAGTTACGTGAGCAGAGTATGATCAGCCACGTGATCAGTGCATAAGTGCCACGTGATCAGTGCATGATATGTCACGTGACAGGTGTGTGATCTGCCACGTGAACAGTGCATGTTCAGCCACGTGATCAGTGCATGATAGCCACGTGATCAGTGCATGATCAGTTACCTGAGCAGTGTATGATCAGCCACGTGATCAGTGCATGGTCAGACACGTGAACAGTGTATGATCAACCACGTGATCAGTGCATGATATCCAAGTGATCAGTGCATGATCATCACGTGATCCGTGTATGATCAGCCACGTGAATTGTGCATGCTCAGTCACGTGATAAGGGCCTGCTGAGCTGCGTGATTACTGTCTGCTCATCTGCTTGAAAATTGCCAGCTGAGCTGCATGATTCCTGCCTGTCATCTGCCTCACAATTGCCAGCTGTGCTGCGTAATTCCTGCCTGCTCAGCTGCTTGATTATTGCCAGCTGAGCAGCATGATTCCTCACACCTGAGTTCCATGATTATTGCCTGCTGACTGTTTGATTCGTGCCTACTCAGCTCTTTGTTTATTGCCTCCAGAGGTAAATGATCAGTGTATGATAGCAAACATGATCAGCGCATGATCAGTCACATGATCAGAGCCATTAAGTCACGTGATCACTACATGATAGTCATGTGATCAGTCCATGCTCAGTCACGGTATCAGTGCATGATCAGTCACGTGATAGGTGTGTGATCAGCCACGTGAACACTGCATGCTCAGTCACGTGATCATGGCCTGCTTAGCTGCGTGATTACTGTCTGCTCATCTGCTTGACAATTTCCAGCAGAGCTGCACGATTCCTGCCTGTCATCTCCTTTACAATTGCCACCTGTGCTGCGTAATTCCTGCCTGCTCATCTACTTGATTATTGCCAGCTGAGCAGCATGATTTCTCAGAGCTGAGTTCCATGATTATAGCCTGCTGACTGATTCCTGCCTACTCAGCTCTATGTTCATTGCCTCCAGAGGCACATGATCAGTGTGTGACACCAAACATGATCAGCACATGATCAGTCACATAATCAATGCATGATAAGCCAGGTGATCAGTGCATGATCAATTATGTGATCAGTGCATGATCAGTCATGTGACCAGTACATGGTAGCTGCGTGATCATTGCATGATCAGCCACGTGAGCAGTGCATGATAGCCACGTGATCAGTGCATGATCAGTCACGTGATCTGTGCATGATCAGTCACGTGATCTGTGCATGATCAGTCACGTGATCAGTGCATGATCAATTACCTGATCAGTGCATGATCAGTCACGTGACCAGTGCATGGTAGCTATGTGATCATTGCATGATCAGCCACGTGATCAGTGCAGGATAGCCACGTGATCACTTCATGATTATTTACGTGATCTGTACATGGTCAGTCACGTGATACGTGCGTGATCAGCCACCGGATCAGTGCGTGATGAGCCATGAGATCAGTGCAGGATCAATTACGTGATCAGTGCATGATCAGTCACATGACCAGTACATGGTAGCTACGTGATCATTGCGTGATCAGCCACGTGATCAGTGCATGATAGCTACGTGATCAGTGCATGATCAGCCACATGATCAGTGCATGATCAATTACGTGATCAGTGCATGATCAGTCACGTGACCAGTATATGGTAGCTAGGTGATCATTGCATGATCAGCCACATGAGCCGTGCATGATAGCCACGAGATCAGTGCATGATCAGTCACGTGATCAGTGCATGATCACTCACGTGAACAGTGCATGATAAGTCAACTAATCACTGCATGATCAATTACGTGATCAGTGCATGATCACTCACGTAACCAGTACATGGTAGCTACGTGATAATTGCATGAACAGCCGCGTGAGCAGTGCATGATAGCCACGTGATCAGTGCATGATCAGCCACGTGATCAGTGACGGCACAGTCACGTGATCAGCGCCTCTGAGTCACGTGATCACCGTATGATAAACACGTGATCAGTGAACGACCAGCCACGTGATCACGGCATGCGTAGTCAGGTGGTCAGTTCCTGATCAGCCACCTGTTCAGTGAGGGCAACGTCCCCTGATCAGCGACTGTCAGTCACTGATCACTGCCTGATAAACACGTGATCAGTGCCCGAACAGCCACGTCGTCAGCGCATGCGCAGTCACGTGATCAGTGCATGATAGCCACATGATCAGTGCATGATCAGCCACGTGATCACTGACGGCACAGTCACGTGATCAGTGCATCATCAGTCACGTGATCAGTACATGATCAGTAACGTCAACTGTGCATGATCATTTATGTGATCTGTGCATGATCAGTCACCTGAACAGTATATGGTAGCTATGTGATCATTGCATGACGAGCCACGGAGCAGTGCATGATAGCCACGTGATGTGTGCATGATCAGTTACGTGAGCAGAGTATGACCAGCCACGTGAACAGTGCATGAGTTCCCCGTGATCACTGCATGATCAGTCACGTGACAGGTGTGTGATCAGCCACGTGAACAGTACATGTTCAGCCACGTGATCAGTGCATGATCAGCCACGTGACCAGTGCATGATAGCCACATGATCAGTGCATGATCAGCCACGTGATCAGTGCATAATCAGTCACGTGATCAGTGCATGGTCAGTCATGTGATCAGTGCATGATCATCCACGTGATCAGTGCATGTGGAGTCATGTAGACAATGCATGATAGCGCCGTGATCAGTGCACGATCAGTCCCGTGATGAGTGTATGATCAGCCAAGTGATCAGTGCAAGATAGCTACGTGATCAGTGCATGATCAGCCACGTTATCAGTGCCTGATAGCCACGTGAGCAGTGCATACAATTACGTAATCAGTGCATGTGCAATCACGGGATCAGTGCATGAGAGCCACGTGATCAGTGCATGATCATTCACGTGATAGGTGTGTGATCAGCCACGTGAACAGTCCATGCTCAGTCACGTGATAAGGCCTGCTGAGCTCCGTGATTACTGTCTGCTCATCTGCTTGACAATTGCCAGCTGAGCTGTACGATTCCTGCCTGTCATCTCCTTGACAATTGCCACCTGTGCTGCATAATACCTGCCTGCTCATCTACTTGATTATTGCCAGCTGAGCAGCATGATTTGTCAGAGCTGAGTTCCATGATTATAGCCTGCTGAGTGATTCCTGCCTACTCAGCTCTTTGTTCATTGCCTGCAGATGCACATGATCAGTGGGTGACACTAAACATGATCAGCACATGATCAGTCACATGATCAATGCATGATAAGCCAGGTGATCAGTTCATGATCAGTCATGTGACCAATACATGGTAGCTGCGTGATCATTGCATGATCAGCCACATGAGCAGTGCATGATAGCCAAGTGATCAGTGCATGATCAGTCGAGTGATCAGTGCATGATCAGTCACGTGTTCAGTGCATGATCAGACACGTGATCAGTGCATGATCAATTCCGTGATCAGTGCATGATCACTCACGGGACCAGTACATTGTAGCCACATGATCATTGCATGATCAGCCACGTGATCAGTGCATGATCAGTTACGTGAGCAGTGTATGATCAGCCATGTGATCAGTGCATGGTCAGACACGTGAACAGTGTATGATCAGCCACGTGATCAGTGCATGATATCCAAGTGATCAGTGCATGATCAATCACGTGATCAGTGTATGATCAGCCAGGTGAACAGTGCATGCTCAGTCACGTGATCAGGGCCTGCTGAGCTGCGTGATTCCTGTCTGCTCATCTGCTTGACAATTGCCAGCTGAGCTGCACGATTCCTGCCAGTCATCTCCTTGACAATTGCCACCTGTGCTGCGTAATTCCTGCCTGCTCAGCTGCTTGATTATTGCCAGCTGAGCAGCATGATTCCTCAGACCTGAGTTCTATGATTATAGCCTGCTGACTGATTCCTGCCTACTAAGCTCTTTGTTCATTGCCTCCAGATGCACATGATCAGTGTGTGACACCAAAAATGATCAGCACATGATCAGTCACATGATCAATGCATGATAAGCCAGGTGATCAGTTCATGATCAGTCATGTGACCAGTACATGGTAGCTACGTGATCATTGCATGATCAGCCACGTGAGCAGTGCATGATAGCCACGTGATCAGTGCATGATCAGTCATGTGATCAGTGCATGATCAGTCAAGTGTTCAGTGCATGATCAGACACGTGATCAGTACATGATCAGTTACGTGATCAGTGCATGATCACTCAAGGGACCAGTACATGGTCGCTACATGATCATTGCATGATCAGCCACGTGATCAGTGCATGATCAGTTACGTGAGCAGTGTATGATCAGCCATGTGATCAGTGCATGGTCAGACAGGTGAACAGTGTATGATCAGCCACGTGATCAGTGCATGATATCCAAGTGATCAGTGCATGATCAATCACATGATCAGTGTATGATCAGCCAGGTGAACAGTGCATGCTCAGTCACGTGATCAGGGCCAGCTAAACTGCGTGATTCCTGTCTGGTCATCTGCTTGACAATTGCCAGCTGAGCTGCATGATTCCTGCCTGTCATCTGCTTGACAATTGCCAGCTGTGCTGTGTAATTCCTGCCTGCTCATCTGCTTGATTATTGCCAGCTGAGCAGCATGATTCCTCACAGCTCAATTCCATGATTTTTGCCTGCTGACTGTTTGATTCGTGCCGACTCAGCTCTTTGTTTATTGCCTCCAGAGGCACATGATTAGTGTATGATAGCAAACATGATCAGCGCATGATCAGTCACAGTACAAGGTAGCTACATGATCATTGCATGATCAGCCACGTGGTCAGTGCATGATCAATTACGTGATCAGTACATGATCACTTACGTGAGCAGTGTATGATCAGCCATGTGATCAGTGCATGGTCAGACACGTGAACAGTGTATGATCAGCCACGTGATCAGTGCATGATATCCAAGTGATCAGTGCTTGATCAATCACGTGATCAGTGTATGATCAGCCAGGTGAACAGTGCATGCTCAGTCACGTGATCAGGGCCTGCTGAGCTGCGTGATTTCTGTCTGCTCATCTGCTTGACAATTGCCAGCTGAGCTGCACGATTCCTGCCTGTCATCTCCTTGACAATTGCCACCTGTGCTGCATAATTCCTGCCTGCTCATCTACTTGATTATTGCCAGTGAGCAGCATGATTTCTCAGACCTGAGTTCCATGATTATAGCCTGCTGACTGATTCCTGCCTACTAAGCTCTTTGTTCATTGCCTCAGATGCACATGATCAGTGTGTGACACCAAAAATGATCAGCACATGATCAGTCACATGATCAATGCATGATAAGCCAGGTGATCAGTTCATGATCAGTCATGTGACCAGTACATGGTAGCTACGTGATCATTGCATGATCAGCCACGTGAGCAGTGCATGATAGCCACGTGATCAGTGCATGATCAGTCATGTGATCAGTGCATGATCAGTCAAGTGTTCAGTGCATGATCAGACACGTGATCAGTACATGATCAGTTACGTGATCAGTGCATGATCACTCAAGGGACCAGTACATGGTCGCTACATGATCATTGCATGATCAGCCACGTGATCAGTGCATGATCAGTTACGTGAGCAGTGTATTATCAGCCATGTGATCAGTGCATGGTCAGACAGGTGAACAGTGTATGATCAGCCACGTGATCAGTGCATGATATCCAAGTGATCAGTGCATGATCAATCACATGATCAGTGTATGATCAGCCAGGTGAACAGTGCATGCTCAGTCACGTGATCAGGGCCAGCTAAACTGCGTGATTCCTGTCTGGTCATCTGCTTGACAATTGCCAGCTGAGCTGCATGATTCCTGCCTGTCATCTGCTTGACAATTGCCAGCTGTGCTGTGTAATTCCTGCCTGCTCAGCTGCTTGATTATTGCCAGCTGAGCAGCATGATTCCTCACAGCTCAATTCCATGATTTTTGCCTGCTGACTGTTTGATTCGTGCCTAATGAGCTCTTTGTTTATTGCCTCCAGAGGCACATGATCAGTGTATGATAGCAAACATGATCAGCGCATGATCAGTCACAGTACATGGTAGCTACATGATCATTGCATGATCAGCCACGTGATCAGTGCATGATCAATTACGTGGTCAGTACATGATCAGTTACGTGAGCAGTGTATGATCAGCCATGTGATCAGTGCATGGTCAGACACGTGAACAGTGTATGATCAGCCACGTGATCAGTGCATGATATCCAAGTGATCAGTGCATGATCAATCACGTGATCAGTGTATGATCAGCCAGGTGAACAGTGCATGCTCAGTCACGTGATCAGGGCCTGCTGAGCTGCGTGATTCCTGTCTGGTCATCTGCTTGACAATTGCCAGCTGAGCTGCACGATTCCTGCCTGTCATCTGCTTGACAATTGCCAGCTGTGCTGTGTAATTCCTACCAGCTCAGCTGCTTGATTATTGCCAGCTGAGCAGCATGATTCCTCACAGCTCAATTCCATGATTTTTGCCTGCTGACTGTTTGATTCGTGCCTACTCAGCTCTTTGTTTATTGCCTCCAGAGGCACATGATCAGTGTATGATAGCAAACATGATCAGCGCATGATCAGTCACAGTACATGGTAGCTACATGATCATTGCATGATCAGCCACGTGATCAGTGCATGATCAATTACGTGATCAGTACATGATCAGTTACGTGAGCAGTGTATGATCAGCCATGTGATCAGTGCATGGTCAGACACGTGAACAGTGTAGGATTAGCCAAGTGATCAGTGCATGATATCCAAGTGATCAGTGCATGATCAATCACGTGATCAGTGTATGATCAGCCAGGTGAACAGTGCATGCTCAGTCACGTGAGCAGGGCCTGCTGAGCTGCGTGATTCCTGTCTGCTCATCTCCTTGACAATTGCCAGCTGAGCTGCACGATTCCTGCCTGTCATCTGCTTGACAATTGCCAGCTGTGCTGTGTAATTCCTGCCTGCTCAGCTGCTTGATTATTGCCAGCTGAGCAGCATGATTCCTCACAGCTCAATTCCATGATTATTGCCTGCTGACTGTTTGATTCGTGCGTACTGAGCTCTTTGTTTATTGCCTCCAGAGGCACATGATCAGTGTATGATAGCAAACATGATCAGCGCATGATCAGTCACAGTACATGGTAGCTACATGATCATTGCATGATCAGCCACGTGATCAGTGCATGATCAATTACGTGATCAGTACATGATCAGTTACGTGAGCAGTGTATGACCAGCCATGTGATCAGTGCATGGTCAGACACGTGAACAGTGTATGATCAGCCACGTGATCAGTGCATGATATCCAAGTGATCAGTGCATGATCAATCACGTGATCAGTGTATGATCAGCCAGGTGAACAGTGCATGCTCAGTCACGTGATCAGGGCCTGCTGAGCTGCGTGATTCCTGTCTGCTCATCTGCTTGACAATTGCCAGCTGAGCTGCACGATTCCTGCCTGTCATCTGCTTGACAATTGCCAGCTGCGCTGTGTAATTCCGGCCTGCTCAGCTGCTTGATTATTGCCAGCTGAGCAGCATGATTCCTCACAGCTGAGTTCCATGATTTTTGCCTGCTGAATGTTTGATTCGTGCCTACTCAGCTCTTTGTTTATTGCCTCCAGAGGCACATGATCAGTGTATGAAATCAAACATGATCATCGCATGATCAGTCACATGATCAGCGCCATTAAGTCACGTGATCACTACATGATAGTCATGTGATCAGTCCATGCTCAGTCACGGTAACAGTGCTTGATCAGCCACGTGATCAGTGCATGATAGCCACGTGATCATTGCATGATAGCCACGTGATCAGTGCATGATCAGCCAGGTGATCAGTGAATGACTGCTACGTGATCAGTTCATGATAGTCACGTGATCTGTGCATGACCAGGCAGGTGATCAGTGTGTGATCAGCCACGTGAACAGTGCATGATAGCCACGTGATCAGTGCATGATCAGTGACGTGATCAGTGCATGATCAGTCACGTGATCAGTGCATGATCAGCCACTTGATCAGTGCATGATGAGGCACGTGATCAGTATGACCAGCCAAGTGATCAGTGCATGATAGCCACGTGATCAGTGCATGATCAGTCACGTGATCAGTGCATGATCAGTCACGTGATCAGTGGATGATCAGCCACGTGATCAGTGCATGATCAGCCACATGACCAGTGCAAGATCAATTACGTGATCAGTGCATGATCAGTCACGTGACCAGTACATGGTAGCTACGTGATCATTGCATGATCAGCAACGTGAGTAGTGCATGATAGCCACGTGATCAGTGCATGATCAGCCACGTGATCAGTGCATAATCAGTCACTTGATCAGTGCATGGTCAGTCACGTGATCTGTGCATGATCATCCACGTGATCAGTGCATGTGGAGTCATGTAGTCAATGCATGATAGCGCCGTAATCAGTGCACGATCAGTCCTGTGATGAGTGTATGATCAGCCAAGTGATCAGTGCAAGATAGCTACGTGATCAGTGCATGATCAGTCACATGATCAGTGCATGATCATTCACGTGATAGGTGTGTGATCAGCGACGTGAACAGTGCATGCTCAGTCACGTGATCAGGGCCTGCTGAGCTGCGTGATTACTGTCTGCTCATCTGCTTGACAATTGCCAGCTGAGATGTACGATTCCTGCCTGTCATCTCCTTGACAATTGCCACCTGTGCTGCATAATTCCTGCCTGCTCATCTACTTGATTATTGCCAGCTGAGCAGCATGATTTCTCAGAGCTGAGTTACATGATTATAGCCTGCTGCCTGATTCCTGCCTACTCAGCTCTTTGTTCATTGCCTCCAGATGCACATGATCAGTGTGTGACACCAAACATGATCAGCACATGATCAGTCACATGATGAATGCATGATAAGCCAGGTGATCAGTGCATGATCAATTACGAGACCAGTGCATGATCAGTCATGTAACCAGTACATGGTAGCTGCGTGATCACTGCATGATCAGCCACGTGAGCAGTGCATGATCAGTCTCGTGTTCAGTGCATGATCAACCACGTGATCAGTGCATGATCAATTACGTGATCAGTGCATGATCACTCACGGGACCAGTACATGGTAGCTACGTGATCATTGCATGATCAGCCACGTGATCAGTGCATGATCAATTACGTGATCAGTGCATGATCAGTTACGTGAGCAGTGTATGATCAGCCACGTGATCAGTGCATGGTCAGACCCGTGAACAGTGTATGATTAGCCACGTGATCAGTGCATGATATCCAAGTGATGAGTGCATGATCAATCACGTGATCAGTGTATGATCAGCAACGTGAACAGTGCATGCTCAGTCACGTGATCAGGGCCTGCTGAGCTGCGTGATTACTGTGTGCTCATCTGCTTGACAATTGCCAGCTGAGCTGCATGATTCGTGCCTGTCATCTGCTTGACAATTGCCAGCTGTGCTGTGTAATTCCTGCCTGCTCAGCTGCTTGATTATTGCCAGCTGAGCAGCATGATTCCTCACAGCTGAGTTCCATGATTTTTGCCTGCTGAATGTTTGATTCGTGCCTACTCAGCTCTTTGTTTATTGCCTCCAGAGGCACATGATCAGTGTATGAAAGCAAACATGATCATCGCATGATCAGTCACATGATCAGCGCCATTAAGTCACGTGATCACTACATGATAGTCATGTGATCAGTCCATGCTCAGTCACGGTATCAGTGCTTGATCTGCCACGTGATCAGTGCATGATAGCCACGTGATCATTGCATAATAGCCACGTGATCAGTGCATGATCAGCCAGGTGATCAGTGAATGACTGCTACGTGATCAGTTCATGATTAGTCACGTGATCTGTGCATGACCAGGCAGGTGATCTGTGTGTGATCAGCCACGTGAACAGTGCATGATAGCCACATGATCAGTGCATGATCAGTGACGTGATCAGTGTATGATCAGTCACGTGATCAGTGCATGATCAGCCACTTGATCAGTGCATGATGAGGCACGTGATCAGTATGACCAGCCAAGTGATCAGTGCATGATAGCCACGTGATCAGTGCATGATTAGTCACGTGATCAGTGCCTGATCAGTCACGTGATCAGTGTATGATCAGCCACGTGATCAGTGCATGATCAGCCACATGACCAGTGCAAGATCAATTACGTGATCAGTGCATGATCAGTCACGTGACCAGTACATGGTAGCTACGTGATCATTGCATGATCAGCCACGTGAGCAGTGCATGATAGCCACATGATCAGTGCATGATCAGCCAACTGATGGGTGTATGATCAGTCACGTGACCGGTACATGGTAGCTACATGATCATTGCATGATCAGCCACGTGAGTAGAGCATGACAGCCACGTGATCAGTGCATGATCAGTGACGTGATGAGTGCATGATCAGTCATGTAATCTGTGCATGACCAGGCACGTGATCAGTGTATGACCAGCCATGTGATCAGTGCATGATAGCCACGTGATCAGTGCCTGATATCAGTGCATGATAGCCACGTGATCAGTGCATAATCAGTCACGTGATCAGTGCATGATCAGCCACGTGATCAGTGCATGATCAGCCACGTGATCAGTGCATGATCAGCCACGTGATCAGTGCATGATCAGCCACGTGATCAGTGCATGATCAGCCACGTGATCAGTGCATGATCAGCCACGTGATCAGTCCATGATCAGTCACGTGACCAGTACATGGTAGCTACGTGATCATTGCATGATCAGCCACGTGATCTGTGCATGATAGCCACGTGATCAGTGCATGATCAGTCACGTGATACGTGTGTGATCAGCCACGTGACCAGTGCATGATATCAGTGCATGATCAGCCACGTGATCAGTGCATGATCAGTCATGTGACCAGTACATGGTAGCTACGTGATCATTGCATGATCAGCCACGTGATCTGTGCATGATAACCACGTGATCAGTGCATGATCAGTCACGTGATACATGTGTGATAGGCCACGTGATCGGTGCATGATCAGTCACGTGATCAGTGAATGATCAGCCACATGATCAGTGCATGATCAATTACATCATCAGTGCATGATCAGTCACGTGACCAGTACATGGTAGCTGCGTGATCATTGCATGATCAGCCAAGTTAGCAGTGCATGATAGCCACGTGATCAGTGCATGATCAGTCACGTGATCAGTGCATGATTATTCACGTGTTCAGTGCATGATCAATTACGTGATCAGTGCATGATCAGTCACGTGACCAGTACATGGTAGCTACGTGATCATTGCATGATCAGCCACGTGATCAGTGCATGATAGCCACGTGATCAGTGCATGATAGCCACGTGATCAGTGCATGATCAGTAATGTGATACGTGTGTTATCAGCCAAGTGATCAGTGCATGGTATCCACGTGATCAGTGAATGATAGCCACGTGATTAGTGCATGATAGCTACGTGATCAGTGCATGATCAGTCACGTGATACGTGTGTGATCAGCCACGTGATCAGTGCATGATGAGTCAGGTGATCAGTGCAGGATTAATTCTCTGATCAGTGCATGATCACTCACGTGACGAGTACATGGTTGCTACGTGATCATTGCATGATCAGCCACTTGAGCAGTGCATGATAGCCACGTGATCAGTGCATGATCAGTCACGTGATCAGTACATGATCAGTCAACTGAATAGTGCATGATCATTTACGTGATCTGAGCATGATCAGTCATGTGACCAGTATATGGTAGCTACGTGAACATTGTATGACAAGCCAGGTGAGAAGTGCATGATAGCCACGTGATGTGTGCATGATCAGTTACGTGAGCACAGTATGATCAGCCACGTGATCAGTGCATGAGTGCCACGTGATCAGTGCATGATCAGTCACATGACAGGTGTGTGGTAAGCCACGTGAACAGTACATGTTCAGCCACGTGATGAGTGCATGATATCCACGTGATCAGTGCATGATCAGTTACGTGAACAGTGTATGATCAGCCACGTGAGCAGTGCATGGTCAGACACGTGAACAGTGTATGATCAAACACGTGATCAGTGCATAATATCCACGTGAACAGTGCATGATGAGTCTCGTGAACAGTGCATGATCAGTCACGTGATCAGTGCATGATCAGTCACGTGATCAGTGCATGATCAGTCAGGTGACCAGTACATGCTAGCTACGTGATCATTGCATGATCAGCCACGTGATCAATGCATGATAGCCACGTGATCAGGCCATGATATCCACGTGATCAGTGCATGATCAGTCATGTGATATGTGTGTGATCAACCACGTGATCAGTGCATGATATCCATATAATCAGTGCATGATAGCCACGTGATCACTTCAAGATTAGTCACGTGAGCTGTGCATGACCAGGCCAGATGAGTGCATGATTTCCACGTGATCAGTACATTATAGCCACGTGATCAGTGCATGAGAGCCACGTGATCATTGCATGGTCAGTCATGTGATACATGTGTGATTAGCCACGTGATCAGTGCATGATGAGCCACGTGATCAGTGCAGGATCAATCACGTGATCATTGCATGATCAGTCACGTGACCAGTACATGGTTGCTACGTGATCATTTCATGATCAGCCACGTGAGCAGAGCATGATAGCCACGTGATCAGTGCATCATCAGTCACGTGATCAGTACATGATCAGTCACGTGAACAGTGCATGATCATTTACGTGATCTGTGCATGATCAGTCACCTGAACAGTATATGGTAGCTATGTGATCATTGCATGACAGCCACGGAGCAGTGCATGATAGCCACGTGATGTGTGCATGATCAGTTACGTGAGCAGAGTATGATCAGCCACGTGAACAGTGCATGAGTTCCGTGATCACTGCATGATCAGTCACGTGACAGGTGTGTGATTAGCCACGTGAACAGTACATGTTCAGCCACGTGATCAGTGCATGATCAGCCACGTGATCAGTGCATGATATCCAAGTGATCAGTGCATGATTAATCACGTGATCAGTGTATGATCAGCCACGTGAACAGTGCATGCTCAGTCACGTGATCAGGGCCTGCTGAGCTGCGTGATTACTGTCGGCTCATCTGCTTGACAATTGCCAGCTGAGCTGCACGATTCCTGCCTGTCATCTGCTTGACAATTGCCAGCTGTGCTGTGTAATTCCTGCCTGCTCAGCTGCTTGATTATTGCCAGCTGAGCAGCATGATTCCTCACAGCTGAGTTCCATGATGATTGCCTGCTGACTGTTTGATTCATGCCTACTCAGCTCTTTGTTTATTGCCTCCAGAGGCACATGATCAGTGTGTGATAGCAAACATGCTCAGCGCATGATCAGTCACATGGTCAGCGCCATTAAGTCACGTGATCACTACATGATAGTCATCTGATCAGTCCATGCTCAGTCACGGTATCAGTGCATGATCAGCCAAGTGATCAGTGCATGATAGCCACGTGATCATTGCATGATAGCCACGTGATCAGTGCATGATCAGCCAGGTGATCAGTGAATGATTGCTACGTGATCAGTTCATGATTTGTCACGTGAGCTGTGCATGAACAGGCAGGTGATCAGTGTATGATCAGCCACGTGAACAGTGCATGATAGCCACGTGATCAGTGCATGACAGCCAACTGATGGGTGTATGATCAGTCACGTGACCGGTACATGGTAGCTACATGATCATTGCATGAATAGCCACGTGAGTAGAGCATGATAGCCACGTGATCAGTGCATGATCAGTGACGTGATGAGTGCATGATCAGTCATGTAATCTGTGCATGACCAGGCACGTGATCAGTGTATGACCAGCCATGTGATCAGTGCATGATAGCCACGTGATCAGTGCGTGATATCAGTGCATGATAGCCACGTGATCAGTGCATGATCAGTCAGGTGATCAGTGCATGATCAGTCACGTGATAGGTGTGTGATCACCCACGTGATCAGTGCATGATCAGTCACGTGATCAGTGCATGATCAGCCACGTGATCAGTGCATGATCAGTCACGTGACCAGTACATGGTAGCTACGTGATCATTGCATGATCAGCCACGTGATCTGTGCATGATAGCCACGTGATCAGTGCATGATCAGTCACGTGATACGTGTGTGATCAGCCACGTGACCAGTGCATGATATCAGTGCATGATCAGCCACGTGATCAGTGCATGATCAGTCATGTGACCAGTACATGGTAGCTACGTGATCATTGCATGATCAGCCACGTGATCTGTGCATGATAACCACGTGATCAGTGCATGATCAGTCACGTGATACATGTGTGATAAGCCACGTGATCGGTGCATGATCAGTCACGTGATCAGTGCATGATCAGCCACATGATCAGTGCATGATCAATTACATCATCAGTGCATGATCAGTCACGTGACCAGTACATGGTAGCTGCGTGATCATTGCATGATCAGCCAAGTTAGCAGTGCATGATAGCCACGTGATCAGTGCATGATCAGTCACGTGATCAGTGCATGATTATTCACGTGTTCAGTGCATGATCAATTACGTGATCAGTGCATGATCAGTCACGTGATACATGTGTGATAAGCCACGTGATCAGTGCATGATCAGTCACGTGACCAGTACATGGTTGCTACGTGATCATTTCATGATCAGCCACGTGAGCAGAGCATGATAGCCACGTGATCAGTGCATCATCAGTCACGTGATCAGTACATTATCAGTCACGTGAACAGTGCATGATCATTTACGTGATCTGTGCATGATCAGTCACCTGAACAGTATATGGTAACTATGTGATCATTGCATGACGAGCCACGGAGCAGTGCATGATAGCCACGTGAGCAGAGTATGATCAGCCACGTGAACAGTGCATGAGTTCCCCGTGATCACTGCATGATCAGTCACGTGACAGGTGTGTGATCAGCCACGTGAACAGTACATGTTCAGCCACGTGATCAGTGCATGTTCAGCCACGTGATCAGTGCATGATATCCAAGTGATCAGTGCATGATTAATCACGTGATCAGTGTATGATCAGCCACGTGATCAGTGCCTGCAGAGTCACGTGATCAGGGCCTGCTGAGCTCCGTGATTCCTGCCTGTCATCTGCTTGACAATTGCCAGCAGTGCTGCGTAATTCCTGCCTGCTCAGCTGCTTGATTATTGCCAGCTGAGCAGCATGATTCCTCACAGCTGAGTTCCATGAGTATTGCCTGCTAACTGTTTGATTCGTGCCTACTCAGCTCTTTGTTTATTGCCTCCAGAGACACATGATCAGTGTATGATAGCAAACATGATCAGCGCATGATCAGTCACATGATCAGCGCCATAAGTCACGTGATCACTACATGATAGTCATATGATCAGTCCATGCTCAGTCAGGGTATCAGTGCATGATCAGCCACGTGATCAGTGCATGATAGCCACGTGATCATTGCATGAGACCACGTGATCAGTGCATGATCAGCCAGGTGATCAGTGCATGATAGCTACGTTATCAGTGCATGATTAGTCAGGTGATCTGTGCATGACCAGGCAGGTGATCAGTGTATGATCAGCCACGTGAACAGTGCATGATAGCCACGTGATCAGTGCATGGTCAGTCACCTGATGGGTGTATTATCAGTCACGTAACAGGTACATGGTAGCTACATGATCATTGCATGATCAGCCACGTGAGTAGTGCATGATAGCCACGTGATCAGTGCATGATCAGTCAAGTGATCAGTGCATGATCAGTCATGTGACCAGTACATGGTAGCTGCGTGATCATTGCATGATTAGCCACGTGAGCAGTGCATTATAGCCACGTGATAAGTGCATTATCAGCCACATGATCATTGCATGATCAAGCACGTGATCAGTGCATGAGCAGCCACGTGATCAGTGCATGACCAGGCACGTGATAAGTGTATGACCAGCCAAGTGATCAGTGCATGATAGCCACGTGATCAGTGCATGATCAATCACGTGATTAGTGCATGATCAGTTACGTGACCAGTGTATGATCAGCCACGTGATCAGTGCATGATCAGCCACATGATCAGTGCATGATCAATTACGTGATCAGTGCATGATCAGTCACGTGACCAGTACATGGTAGCTACGTGATCATTGCATGATCAGCCTCGTGATCAGTGCATGATAGCCACGTGATCAGTGCATGATAAGTCACCTGATCAGTGGATGATCAATTACGTGATCAGTGCATGATCACTCACGTGACCAGTACATGTTAGCTTGGTGATCATTGCATGATCAGCCACGTCAACAGTGCATGATAGCCATGTGATCAGTGCATGATCAGTTTCGGGAGCAGAGAATGATAAGCCACTTGATCAGTGCATGATAGCCACGTGATCACTGCATGATCTGTCACATGATCAGTGTATGATCATCCACATGTTCATTGCATGGGCAGTCATGTGATCAGTGCGTGATATAGACGTGATCTGTGCATGATCAGACTCGTGATCAGTTTATGATCAACCACGAGATCAGTGCACGATAGCCTGGTAATGAGTGCATGAGAGCCAGATAATCAGGGCATTATTAGTCAGGTGATCAGTGCATGATCAGTGTATGATCAGTGTATGATCAGTAATCAGTGCATGGTAGCCACCTGTTCAGTGGATGATCAGTCACGTGGTCAGTGCATGATCAATTACGTGATCAGTGCATGATCAGTCATGTGACCAGTACATGGTAGCTGTGTGATCTTTGCGTGATCAGCCACGTGAGCAGTGCATGATAGCCACGTGAGCAGTGCATGATCAGCCACGTGATCAGTGCATGATCAGTCAAGTGACCAGTGCATGATCAGTCACGTGACCAGTACATGGTAGCTACGTGATCATTGCATGATCAGCCACGTGATCAGTGCATGATAGCCACGTGATCAGTGCATGATAGCCACGTGATCAGTGCATGATCAGTCACGTGATACGTGTGTGATCCGCCACGTGATCAGTGCATGATAGCCACGTAATCATTGCATGATAGCCACGTGATCACTTCATGAGTAGTCACGTGATCTGTGCATGACCAGGCACGTGATCAGTGTATGATCAGCCACGTGATCAGTGCATGATAGCCACGTGATCATTGCATGATCAGTCATGTGAACAGTGCATGATCAGCCACGTGATCAGTGCGTGATCAATTACGTAATCAGTGCATGATCAGCCATGTGACCAGTATATGGTAGCTATGTGATCATTGTATTATCAGCCACGTGAGCAGTGCATGATAGCCACGTCATCAGTGCATGATCAGTCACGTGATCATTGCATGATCAACCACGTGAGCAGTGCATGATAGCCACGTGATCAGTGCATGATCAGTCACGTAATCTGTGCATGATCAATCACGTAATCTGTGCATGATCAATTACGTTAACTTTGCATGATCAGTCACGTGACCAGTACATGTTAGCTACGAGATCATTGCAGGATCAGCCACGTGAGCACTGCATGATAGACACGTGATCATTGCATGATCAGCTACGTGAGCAGTGTATGATCAGCCACGTGATCAGTGCATGATCAGACACGTGAACAGTGTATGATCAGCAACGTGATCTGTGCATGATGCCTACTTGATCAGTTCATGATTAGTCACGTGATCTGTGCATGACAGGAACGTAATCAGTGTATGAAATCCACGTGATCAGTGAATTATAGCCACGTGATCAGTTCATGATTAGTCACGTGATCTGTGCATGACCTGGCACGTGAACAGTGTATGATCAGCCACGTAATCAGTGCATTATAGCCACGTGATCAGTTCATGATCAGTCAAGTGATCAGTGGGTGAACAGTCACGTGATCAGTGCATGATGAGGCACGTGATCAGTTCAGGATCAATTACGTGATCAGTGCATGATCAGTCACGTGCCAGTATATGGATGCTACATGATCATTGCATGATCAGCCACGTGAGCAGTGCATGATAGCCATGTGATCAGTGCATGATCAGTCACGTGATCAGTACATGATCAGTCACTTTAACAGTGCATGATCATTTACGTGATCTGTGCATGATGAATCACGTGACCAGTATATGGTAGCTACGTGATCATTGCATGACCAGCCACGTGAGCAGTGCATGATGGCCACGTGATATGTCCATGATCAGTTATGTGAGCAGAGTATGATCAGCCACGTGATCAGTGCATGAGTGCCACGTGATCAGTGCATGATCAGTCACGTGACAGGTGTGTGATCAGCCACGTGAACAGTGCATGTTCAGCCACGTGATCAGTGCATGATAGCCACGTGATCAGTGCATGATCAATCACGTGATCAGTGTATGATCATCCACGTGAACAGTGCATGCTCAGTCACGTGATCAGGGCCTGCTGAGCTGCGTGATTACTGTCTGTTCATCTGCGTGACAATTGCAAACTGACCTGCAAGATTCCTGCCTGTCATCTGCTTCACAATTCCCAGCTGTGCTGCGTAATTCCTGCCTGCTCAGCTGCTTGATTATTGCCAGCTGAGCAGCATGATTCCTCACACCTGAGTTCAATGATTATTGCCTGCTGATTGTATGATTCGTGCCTACTCTGCTCTTTGTTTATTGCCTCCATAGGCACTTGATCAGTGTATGATAGCAAACATGATGAGCGCATGATCAGTCACATGATCAGTGCATGATCCGTCACGTGATCAGTGCATGATCAGTCAAGTGACCAGTGCATGATCAGTCACGTGATCAGTGCATGATCAGCCACGTGATCAGTGAATGATCAATTACGTGATCATTGCATGATCAGCCACGAGATCAGTGCATGATTGCCAAGTGATCAGTGCATCATAGCCACGTGATCAGTGCATGATCAGTCACGTGATACGTGTGATCAGCCACGTGATCAGTGCAAGATATCCACGTGATCAATACAGGATAGCCACGTGATCAGTGCATGATAGGACGTGATCTTGCATGATAGTCACCTGATCAGTGCATGATCAGTCACGTGATACGTGTGTGATCAGCCAGGTGATCAGTGCATGGTGAGCCACGTGATCAGTGCAGGACCAATTACGTGATCAGTTCATGATCAGTCACATGACCAGTACATGGTAGCTACGTGATCATTGCATGATCAGCCACGTGAGCAGTGCATGATAGCCACATGATCAGTGCATGATAGTCACCTGATCAGTGCATGATCAGTCACGTGATACGTGTGTGATCAGCCACGTGATCAGTGCATGATATCAGTGCATGATAGCCCGTGATAAGTGCATGAGAGCCACGATATCACTGCATGATCAATCACGTGATATGTGTGTGATCAGCCACGTGATCAGTGCATGATATACACGTGATCAGTGCATGATAGCCACGTGATCAGTGCATGAGAGCCTTGTGATCAGTGCATGATCAGTCACGTGACCAGTACATGGTAGATACGTGATCATTGCATGATCAGCCACGTGATCAGTGCATGATCAATTACGTGATCAGTGCATGATCAGTCACGTGACCAGTACATGGTAGCTACGTGATCATTGCATGATCAGCCTCGTGATCAGTGCATGATAGCCACGGGATCAGTGCATGATAAGTCACGTGATCAGTGCATGATCAGTCACGTGAACAGTGCATGATAAGTCACCTGATCAGTGCATGATCAATTACGTGATCAGTGCATGATCACTCACGTGACCAGTACATGTTAGCTTCGTGATCATTGCATGATCAGCCACGTCAGCAGTGCATGATAGCCACGTGATCAGTGCATGATCAGTTTCGGGAGCAGAGTATGATAAGCCACTTGATCAGTGCATGATAGCCACGTGATCACTGCATGATCTGTCACATGATCAGTGTATGATCATCCACATGTTCATTGCATGGGCAGTCATGTGATCAGTGCGTGATATAGACGTGATCTGTGCATGATCAGACTCGTGATCAGTTTATGATCAACCACGAGATCAGTGCACGATAGCCTGGTAATGAGTGCATGAGAGCCAGATAATCAGGGCATTATTAGTCAGGTGATCAGTGTATGATCAGTGTATGATCAGTAATCAGTGCATGGTAGCCACCTGTTCAGTGGATGATCAGTCACGTGGTCAGTGCATGATCAATTACGTGATCAGTGCATGATCAGTCATGTGACCAGTACATGGTAGCTGTGTGATCTTTGCGTGATCAGCCACGTGAGCAGTGCATGATAGCCACGTGAGCAGTGCATGATCAGCCACGTGATCAGTGCATGATCAGTCAAGTGACCAGTGCATGATCAGTCACGTGACCAGTACATGGTAGCTACGTGATCATTGCATGATCAGCCACGTGATCAGTGCATGATAGCCACGTGATCAGTGCATGATAGCCACGTGATCAGTGCATGATCAGTCACGTGATACGTGTGTGATCCGCCACGTGATCAGTGCATGATATCCACGTAATCATTGCATGATAGCCACGTGATCACTTCATGAGTAGTCACGTGATCTGTGCATGACCAGGCACGTGATCAGTGTATGATCAGCCAAGTGATCAGTGCATGATAGCCACGTGATCATTGCATGATCAGTCATGTGAACAGTGCATGGTCAGTCACGTGATCAGTGTATGATCAGCCACGTGATCAGTGCGTGATCAATTACGTAATCAGTGCATGATCAGCCATGTGACCAGTATATGGTAGCTATGTGATCATTGTATTATCAGCCACGTGAGCAGTGCATGATAGCCACGTCATCAGTGCATGATCAGTCACGTGATCATTGCATGATCAACCACGTGAGCAGTGCATGATAGCCACGTGATCAGTGCATGATCAGTCACGTGATCAGGGCATGATCAGTCACGTAATCTGTGCATGATCAATTACGTTAACTTTGCATGATCAGTCACGTGACCAGTACATGTTAGCTACGAGATCATTGCAGGATCAGCCACGTGAGCACTGCATGATAGACACGTGATCATTGCATGATCAGCTACATGAGCAGTGTATGATCAGCCACGTGATCAGTGCATGATCAGACACGTGAACAGTGTATGATCAGCAACGTGATCTGTGCATGATGCCTACTTGATCAGTTCATGATTAGTCACGTGATCTGTGCATGACAGGAACGTAATCAGTGTATGAAATCCACGTGATCAGTGAATTATAGCCACGTGATCAGTTCATGATTAGTCACGTGATCTGTGCATGACCTGGCACGTGAACAGTGTATGATCAGCCACGTAATCAGTGCATTATAGCCACGTGATCAGTTCATGATCAGTCAAGTGATCAGTGGGTGAACAGTCACGTGATCAGTGCATGATGAGGCACGTGATCAGTTCAGGATCAATTACGTGATCAGTGCATGATCAGTCACGTGCCAGTATATGGATGCTACATGATCATTGCATGATCAGCCACGTGAGCAGTGCATGATAGCCATGTGATCAGTGCATGATCAGTCACGTGATCAGTACATGATCAGTCACTTTAACAGTGCATGATCATTTACGTGATCTGTGCATGATGAATCACGTGACCAGTATATGGTAGCTACGTGATCATTGCATGACCAGCCACGTGAGCAGTGCATGATGGCCACGTGATATGTCCATGATCAGTTATGTGAGCAGAGTATGATCAGCCACGTGATCAGTGCATGAGTGCCACGTGATCAGTGCATGATCAGTCACGTGACAGGTGTGTGATCAGCCACGTGAACAGTGCATGTTCAGCCACGTGATCAGTGCATGATAGCCACGTGATCAGTGCATGATCAATCACGTGATCAGTGTATGATCATCCACGTGAACAGTGCATGCTCAGTCACGTGATCAGGGCCTGCTGAGCTGCGTGATTACTGTCTGTTCATCTGCGTGACAATTGCAAACTGACCTGCAAGATTCCTGCCTGTCATCTGCTTCACAATTCCCAGCTGTGCTGCGTAATTCCTGCCTGCTCAGCTGCTTGATTATTGCCAGCTGAGCAGCATGATTCCTCACACCTGAGTTCAATGATTATTGCCTGCTGATTGTATGATTCGTGCCTACTCTGCTCTTTGTTTATTGCCTCCATAGGCACTTGATCAGTGTATGATAGCAAACATGATGAGCGCATGATCAGTCACATGATCAGTGCATGATCCGTCACGTGATCAGTGCATGATCAGTCAAGTGACCAGTGCATGATCAGTCACGTGATCAGTGCATGATCAGCCACGTGATCAGTGAATGATCAATTACGTGATCATTGCATGATCAGCCACGAGATCAGTGCATGATTGCCAAGTGATCAGTGCATCATAGCCACGTGATCAGTGCATGATCAGTCACGTGATACGTGTGATCAGCCACGTGATCAGTGCAAGATATCCACGTGATCAATACAGGATAGCCACGTGATCAGTGCATGATAGGGACGTGATCTTGCATGATAGTCACCTGATCAGTGCATGATCAGTCACGTGATACGTGTGTGATCAGCCAGGTGATCAGTGCATGGTGAGCCACGTGATCAGTGCAGGACCAATTACGTGATCAGTTCATGATCAGTCACATGACCAGTACATGGTAGCTACGTGATCATTGCATGATCAGCCACGTGAGCAGTGCATGATAGCAACATGATCAGTGCATGATAGTCACCTGATCAGTGCATGATCAGTCACGTGATACGTGTGTGATCAGCCACGTGATCAGTGCATGATATCAGTGCATGATAGCCCGTGATAAGTGCATGAGAGCCACGATATCACTGCATGATCAATCACGTGATAAGTGTGATCAGCCACGTGATCAGTGCATGATATACACGTGATCAGTGCATGATAGCCACGTGATCAGTGCATGAGAGCCTTGTGATCAGTGCATGATCAGTCACGTGACCAGTACATGGTAGATACGTGATCATTGCATGATCAGCCACGTGATCAGTGCATGATCAATTACGTGATCAGTGCATGATCAGTCACGTGACCAGTACATGGTAGCTACGTGATCATTGCATGATCAGCCTCGTGATCAGTGCATGATAGCCACGGGATCAGTGCATGATAAGTCACGTGATCAGTGCATGATCAGTCACGTGAACAGTGCATGATAAGTCACCTGATCAGTGCATGATCAATTACGTGATCAGTGCATGATCACTCACGTGACCAGTACATGTTAGCTTCGTGATCATTGCATGATCAGCCACGTCAGCAGTGCATGATAGCCACGTGATCAGTGCATGATCAGTTTCGGGAGCAGAGTATGATAAGCCACTTGATCAGTGCATGATAGCCACGTGATCACTGCATGATCTGTCACATGATCAGTGTATGATCATCCACATGTTCATTGCATGGGCAGTCATGTGATCAGTGCGTGGTATAGACGTGATCTGTGCATGATCAGTCTCGTGATCAGTGTATGATCAACCACGAGATCAGTGCACGATAGCCAGGTAATGAGTGCATGAGAGCCAGATAATCAGGGCATTATCAGTCAGGTGATCAGTGTATGATCAGCCAAGTAATCAGTGCATGGTAGCCAACTGTCCAGTGGATGATCAGTCACGTGATCAGCGCCTCTCAGTCACGTGATCACCGTATGATAAACACGTGATCAGTGAACGACCAGCCTCGTGATCACTGCATGCGCAGTCAGGTGGTCAGTTCCTGATCAGCCACCTGATCATGCGTGCACAGTCCCCAGATCAGCGCCTGTCAGTCACTGATCACTGCCTGATAAACACGTGATCAGTGCATGATAAGCCATGTGATCAGTGCCCGAACAGCCACGTCATCAGTGCATGCGCAGTCACGTCATCAGTGCATGATAGCCACGTGATCAGTGCATGCTCAGTGATGTGATCTGGACTTGATCAGCCACGTGATCAGTGCCTGCAGAGTCAAGTGATCAGGGCCTGCTGAGCTGCGTGATTCCTGCCAGCTCATCTGCATGACAATTGCCATCTGAGCTGCGTGATTCCTGTCGGCTCATCTGCTTGACAATTGGCAGCTGAGCTGCGTGATTCCTGCCTGGTCACGTGCTTCATTATTGCCAGTTGAGCAGCATGATTCGTCACTGCTGAGCTCCATGCTTATTGCCTGCTGATTGCGTGGTTCATGTCTGCTCAGCTCTTTGAGTATCGCCCCCTGAGGTCCCTGTTCGGTCGCCACCTGCCGGGGACCAGCCCCAACTGATCCAGGGTATTCGAAGGAGAGATGGCCTAGGCGACTCTTTATATGCTAATCAGAGATGTCAAGAATAATAGTATGAGGAGAGCTCAGTAGGAAAATTCGGTGGAGAAAAGAGACTGAGTAGCTTGGTTCACGCAGAAGACCAATCAATCTTCAAGACAAGAAGTTTGCACCACTTACGTAGGCCGCAGGCGCCCTCTCGAATAGCGAAAGGTGCCTCACCCTAGACACCTTCTCGAGTGGGTCTTAGCAGCCCAGGCATAATTAGTAAGAGTGGTGGGTTCCTCGCTCCAGATGGAGACTCAGCTGGAAGTTAAAGGGAAGAATGACAAGGAACTTTATGAATTGGAGCTGTAAGTTAACTCTTTGACAGAGAGAGCGAGATGGTGGTGGGGGACAGCCCCCAGTGAAATCAGAGGTGAGAGCACAAAGCAATACAGTAGGCAGACTCCGGTTTTTTTGGGGGAGATGCTCGAGAATATGCGGGTGGACTCCTGAGGCTCGATCCCGCATTTGCGTATGCCGAGCCTCCTTCCTCATGACCTTTGTCCAGAGTGGAATGCCTCCCCGTCTCCCGGCACATGATCAGTGCATCCTCAGTCACAGTATCAGTGCCTGCTCAGCCACGTGATCACTGACGGCACAGTCACGTGATCAGCGCCTCTCAGTCACGTGATCACCGTATGATAAACACGTGATCAGTGAACGACCAGCCACGTGATCACTGCATGCGCAGTCAGCTGGTCAGTTCCTGATCAGCCACCTGATCAGTGCGTGCACTGTCCCCTGATCAGCGCCTGTCAGTCACGGATCACTGCCTGATAAACACATGATCAGTGAATGATGAGCCATGTGATCAGTGCCTGATCAGCCACGTCATCAGTGCATGTGCAGTCACGTCATCAGTGCATGATAGCCACTTGATCAGTGCATGCTCAGTCACGTTATTTGTACTTGATCAGCCACGTGATCAGTGCCTGCAGAGTCAAGAGATCAGGGCCTGCTGAGCTGCGTGATTCCTGCCAGCTCATCTGCATGACTTTTGCCATATGAGCTGCGTGATTCCTGTCGGCTCATCTGCTTGACAATTGCCATCTGAGCTGCGTGATTCATGCCTGGTCACGTGCTTGATTATTTCCTGTTGAGCAGCATGATTCGTCACTGCTGAGCTCCATGCTTATTGCCTGCTGATTGCGTGGTTCGTGTCTGCTCAGCGCTTTGAGTATCGCCTCCTGAGGTCCCTGTTCGGTCGCCACCTGCCGGGGAACAGCCCCAACTGATCCAGGGTATTCGAAGGAGAGATGGCCTAGGCGACTATGTATATGCTAATCAGAGATGTCAAGAATAATAGTATGAGGAGAGCTCAGTAGGAAAATTCGGTGGAGAAAAGAGACTGAGTAGCTTGGTTTACGCGGAAGACCAATCAAACTTCAAGACAAGAAGTTTGCACCACTTACGTAGGCCGCAGGCGCCCTCTCGAATAGTGAAAGGTGCATCACCCTAGACACCTTCTCGAGTGGGTCTTAGCAGCCCAGGCATAATTAGTAAGCGTGGTGGGTTCCGCGCTCCAGATGGAGACTCAGCTGGAAGTTAAAGGGAAGAATGACAAGGAACTTTATGAATTGGAGCTGTAAGTTAACTCTTTGACAGAGAGGAGCGAGATGGTGGTGGGGGACAGCACCCCGTGAAATCAGAGGTGAGAGCACAAAGCAATACAGTAGGCAGACTCCGGTTTTTTTGGGGGGAGATGCTTGAGAATATCCGGGTGGACTCCTGAGGCTCGATCCCGCATTTGCGTATGCCGTGCCTCCTTCCTCATGACCTTTGTCCAGAGTGGAATGCCTCCCCGGCTCCCGGCACATGATCAGTGCATGCTCAGTCACGATATCAGTGCCTGCTCAGCCACGTGATCACTGACGGCACAGTCACGTGATCAGCGCCTCTCAGTCACGTGATCACCGTATGATAAACACGTGATCAGTGAACGACCAGCTACGTGATCACTGCATGCGCGGTCAGGTGGTCAGTTCCTGATCAGCCACTTGATCAGTGCGTGCATAGTCCCGTGATCAGCGCCTGTCAGTCACTGATCACTGCCTGATAAACATGTGATCAGTGCCCGAACAGCCACGTCATCAGTGCATGATCAGTCACGTGATCAGTGCATGATAGCCACGTGATCAGTGCGTGCACAGTCCCATGATCAGCGCCTCTCAGCCACTGATCATTGCGTGATAAACACGTGATCAGTGCATTATGAGCCATGTGATCAGTGCCTGATCAGCCACGTCATCAGTGCATGCGCAGTCACGTCATCAGTGCATGATAGCCACGTGATCAGTGCATGCTCAGTCACGTGATCTGTACTTGATCAGCCACGTGATCAGTGCCTGCAGAGTCACGTGATCAGGGCCTGCTGAGCTGCGTGATTCCTGTCGGCTCATCTGCTTGACAATTGCCATCTGAGCTGCGTGATTCCTGCCTGGTCACGTGCTTGATTATTGCCAGTTGAGCAGCATGATTCGTCACTGCTGAGCTCCATGCTTATTGCCTGCTGATTGCGTGGTTTGTGTCTGCTCAGCTCTTTGAGTATCGCCTCTTGAGGTCCCTGTTCGGTCGCCACCTGCCGGGGACCAGCCCCAACTGATCCAGGGTATTCGAAGGAGAGATGGCCTAGGCGACTATTTATATGCTAATCAGAGATGTCAAGAATAATAGTATGAGGAGAGCTCAGTAGGAAAATTCGGTGGAGAAAAGAGACTGAGTAGCTTGGTTTACGCGGAAGACCAATCAAACTTCAAGACAAGAAGTTTGCACCACTTACGTAGGCCGCAGGGGCCCTCTCGAATAGCGAAAGGTGCCTCACCCTAGACACCTTCTCGAGTGGGTCTTAGCAGCCCAGGCATAATTAGTAAGCGTGGTGGGTTCCGCGCTCCAGATGGAGACTCAGCAGGAAGATAAAGGGAAGAATGACAAGGAACTTTATGAATTGGAGCTGTAAGTTAACTCTTTGACAGAGAGAGCGAGATGGTGGTGGGGGACAGCACCCAGTGAAATCAGACGTGAGAGCACAAAGCAATACAGTAGGCAGACTCTGGATTTTTTGGGGGGAGATGCTCGAGAATATCCGGGTGGACTCCTGAGGCTCGATCCCGCATTTGCGTATGCCGAGCCTCCTTCCTCATGACCTTTGTCCAGAGTGGAATGCCTCCCCGGCTCCCGGCACATGATCAGTGCATGCTCAGTCACGATATCAGTGCCTGCTCAGCCACGTGATCACTGACGGCACAGTCACGTGATCAGCGCCTCTCAGTCACGTGATCACCGTATGATAAACACGTGATCAGTGAACGACCAGCTACGTGATCACTGCATGCGCGGTCAGGTGGTCAGTTCCTGATCAGCCACTTGATCAGTGCGTGCATAGTCCCCTGATCAGCGCCTGTCAGTCACTGATCACTGCCTGATAAACATGTGATCAGTGCCCGAACAGCCACGTCATCAGTGCATGATCAGTCACGTGATCAGTGCATGATAGCCACGTGATCAGTGCGTGCACAGTCCCATGATCAGCGCCTCTCAGCCACTGATCATTGCGTGATAAACACGTGATCAGTGCATTATGAGCCATGTGATCAGTGCCTGATCAGCCACGTCATCAGTGCATGCGCAGTCACGTCATCAGTGCATGATAGCCACGTGATCAGTGCATGCTCAGTCACGTGATCTGTACTTGATCAGCCACGTGATCAGTGCCTGCAGAGTCACGTGATCAGGGCCTGCTGAGCTGCGTGATTCCTGTCGGCTCATCTGCTTGACAATTGCCATCTGAGCTGCGTGATTCCTGCCTGGTCACGTGCTTGATTATTGCCAGTTGAGCAGCATGATTCGTCACTGCTGAGCTCCATGCTTATTGCCTGCTGATTGCGTGGTTTGTGTCTGCTCAGCTCTTTGAGTATCGCCTCTTGAGGTCCCTGTTCGGTCGCCACCTGCCGGGGACCAGCCCCAACTGATCCAGCGTATTCGAAGGAGAGATGGCCTAGGCGACTATTTATATGCTAATCAGAGATGTCAAGAATAATAGTATGAGGAGAGCTCAGTAGGAAAATTCGGTGGAGAAAAGAGACTGAGTAGCTTGGTTTACGCGGAAGACCAATCAAACTTCAAGACAAGAAGTTTGCACCACTTACGTAGGCAGCAGGGGCCCTCTCGAATAGCGAAAGGTGCCTCACCCTAGACACCTTCTCGAGTGGGTCTTAGCAGCCCAGGCATAATTAGTAAGCGTGGTGGGTTCCGCGCTCCAGATGGAGACTCAGCTGGAAGATAAAGGGAAGAATGACAAGGAACTTTATGAATTGGAGCTGTAAGTTAACTCTTTGACAGAGAGAGCGAGATGGTGGTGGGGGACAGCACCCAGTGAAATCAGACGTGAGAGCACAAAGCAATACAGTAGGCAGACTCTGGTTTTTTTGGGGGGAGATGCTCGAGAATATCCGGGTGGACTCCTGAGGCTCGATCCCGCATTTGCGTATGCCGAGCCTCCTTCCTCATGACCTTTGTCCAGAGTGGAATGCCTCCCCGGCTCCCGGCACATGATCAGTGCATGCTCAGTCACGATATCAGTGCCTGCTCAGCCACGTGATCACTGACGGCACAGTCACGTGATCAGCGCCTCTCAGTCACGTGATCACCGTATGATAAACACGTGATCAGTGAACGACCAGCCACATGATCACTGCATGCGCAGTCAGGTGGTCAGTTCCTGATCAGCCACCTGATCAGTGCGAGCACAGTCCCCTGATCAGCGCCTGTCAGTTACTGATCACTGCCTGATAAACACGTGATCAGTGCATGATGAGCCATGTGATCAGTGCCCGATAAGCCACGTCATCAGTGCATGCGCAGTCACGTCATCAGTGCATGATAGCCACTTGATCAGTGCATGCTCAGTCACGGTATCAGTGCATGATCAGCCACGTCATCAGTGCATGATCTGTCACATGATTAGTGTATGATCATCCACGTGATCAGTGCATGGGCAGTCATGTGATCAGTGCATGATATAGACGTGATCAGAGCATGATCAGTCTCGTGATCAGTGCATGATAGCCACGTGATCAGTGCATGATAGGCACGTGATCAGTGCATGAGCAGTCATGTGATCTGTGCATGTTCAGTCACGTGATCTGTGCATGATCAGTCACGTGATCAGTGCATGATCAGTTACCTGATCAGTGCATGATCAGTCACATGACCAGTGCATGGTAGCTACGTGATCATTGCATGATCAGCAACGTGAGTAGTGCATGATAGCCACGTGATCAGTGCATGATCAGCCACGTGATCAGTGCATAATCAGTCACTTGATCAGTGCATGGTCAGTCACGTGATCTGTGCATGATCATCCACGTGATCAGTGCATGTGGAGTCATGTAGTCAATGCATGATAGCGCCGTAATCAGTGCAC
Organism: Bos javanicus; assembly: GCF_032452875.1. Lineage (NCBI taxonomy): Eukaryota > Metazoa > Chordata > Mammalia > Artiodactyla > Bovidae > Bos > Bos javanicus. The sequence continues at coordinate 483,969 of NW_026893643.1, read as the reverse complement.
GATCAGTCCTGTGATGAGTGTATGATCAGCCAAGTGATCAGTGCAAGATAGCTACGTGATCAGTGCATGATCAGTCACATGATCAGTGCATGATCATTCACGTGATAGGTGTGTGATCAGCGACGTGAACAGTGCATGCTCAGTCACGTGATCAGGGCCTGCTGAGCTGCGTGATTACTGTCTGCTCATCTGCTTGACAATTGCCAGCTGAGATGTACGATTCCTGCCTGTCATCTCCTTGACAATTGCCACCTGTGCTGCATAATTCCTGCCTGCTCATCTACTTGATTATTGCCAGCTGAGCAGCATGATTTCTCAGAGCTGAGTTACATGATTATAGCCTGCTGCCTGATTCCTGCCTACTCAGCTCTTTGTTCATTGCCTCCAGATGCACATGATCAGTGTGTGACACCAAACATGATCAGCACATGATCAGTCACATGATGAATGCATGATAAGCCAGGTGATCAGTGCATGATCAATTACGAGACCAGTGCATGATCAGTCATGTAACCAGTACATGGTAGCTGCGTGATCACTGCATGATCAGCCACGTGAGCAGTGCATGATCAGTCTCGTGTTCAGTGCATGATCAACCACGTGATCAGTGCATGATCAATTACGTGATCAGTGCATGATCACTCACGGGACCAGTACATGGTAGCTACGTGATCATTGCATGATCAGCCACGTGATCAGTGCATGATCAATTACGTGATCAGTGCATGATCAGTTACGTGAGCAGTGTATGATCAGCCACGTGATCAGTGCATGGTCAGACCCGTGAACAGTGTATGATTAGCCACGTGATCAGTGCATGATATCCAAGTGATGAGTGCATGATCAATCACGTGATCAGTGTATGATCAGCAACGTGAACAGTGCATGCTCAGTCACGTGATCAGGGCCTGCTGAGCTGCGTGATTACTGTGTGCTCATCTGCTTGACAATTGCCAGCTGAGCTGCATGATTCGTGCCTGTCATCTGCTTGACAATTGCCAGCTGTGCTGTGTAATTCCTGCCTGCTCAGCTGCTTGATTATTGCCAGCTGAGCAGCATGATTCCTCACAGCTGAGTTCCATGATTTTTGCCTGCTGAATGTTTGATTCGTGCCTACTCAGCTCTTTGTTTATTGCCTCCAGAGGCACATGATCAGTGTATGAAAGCAAACATGATCATCGCATGATCAGTCACATGATCAGCGCCATTAAGTCACGTGATCACTACATGATAGTCATGTGATCAGTCCATGCTCAGTCACGGTATCAGTGCTTGATCTGCCACGTGATCAGTGCATGATAGCCACGTGATCATTGCATAATAGCCACGTGATCAGTGCATGATCAGCCAGGTGATCAGTGAATGACTGCTACGTGATCAGTTCATGATTAGTCACGTGATCTGTGCATGACCAGGCAGGTGATCTGTGTGTGATCAGCCACGTGAACAGTGCATGATAGCCACATGATCAGTGCATGATCAGTGACGTGATCAGTGTATGATCAGTCACGTGATCAGTGCATGATCAGCCACTTGATCAGTGCATGATGAGGCACGTGATCAGTATGACCAGCCAAGTGATCAGTGCATGATAGCCACGTGATCAGTGCATGATTAGTCACGTGATCAGTGCCTGATCAGTCACGTGATCAGTGTATGATCAGCCACGTGATCAGTGCATGATCAGCCACATGACCAGTGCAAGATCAATTACGTGATCAGTGCATGATCAGTCACGTGACCAGTACATGGTAGCTACGTGATCATTGCATGATCAGCCACGTGAGCAGTGCATGATAGCCACATGATCAGTGCATGATCAGCCAACTGATGGGTGTATGATCAGTCACGTGACCGGTACATGGTAGCTACATGATCATTGCATGATCAGCCACGTGAGTAGAGCATGACAGCCACGTGATCAGTGCATGATCAGTGACGTGATGAGTGCATGATCAGTCATGTAATCTGTGCATGACCAGGCACGTGATCAGTGTATGACCAGCCATGTGATCAGTGCATGATAGCCACGTGATCAGTGCCTGATATCAGTGCATGATAGCCACGTGATCAGTGCATAATCAGTCACGTGATCAGTGCATGATCAGCCACGTGATCAGTGCATGATCAGCCACGTGATCAGTGCATGATCAGCCACGTGATCAGTGCATGATCAGCCACGTGATCAGTGCATGATCAGCCACGTGATCAGTGCATGATCAGCCACGTGATCAGTCCATGATCAGTCACGTGACCAGTACATGGTAGCTACGTGATCATTGCATGATCAGCCACGTGATCTGTGCATGATAGCCACGTGATCAGTGCATGATCAGTCACGTGATACGTGTGTGATCAGCCACGTGACCAGTGCATGATATCAGTGCATGATCAGCCACGTGATCAGTGCATGATCAGTCATGTGACCAGTACATGGTAGCTACGTGATCATTGCATGATCAGCCACGTGATCTGTGCATGATAACCACGTGATCAGTGCATGATCAGTCACGTGATACATGTGTGATAGGCCACGTGATCGGTGCATGATCAGTCACGTGATCAGTGAATGATCAGCCACATGATCAGTGCATGATCAATTACATCATCAGTGCATGATCAGTCACGTGACCAGTACATGGTAGCTGCGTGATCATTGCATGATCAGCCAAGTTAGCAGTGCATGATAGCCACGTGATCAGTGCATGATCAGTCACGTGATCAGTGCATGATTATTCACGTGTTCAGTGCATGATCAATTACGTGATCAGTGCATGATCAGTCACGTGACCAGTACATGGTAGCTACGTGATCATTGCATGATCAGCCACGTGATCAGTGCATGATAGCCACGTGATCAGTGCATGATAGCCACGTGATCAGTGCATGATCAGTAATGTGATACGTGTGTTATCAGCCAAGTGATCAGTGCATGGTATCCACGTGATCAGTGAATGATAGCCACGTGATTAGTGCATGATAGCTACGTGATCAGTGCATGATCAGTCACGTGATACGTGTGTGATGAGCCACGTGATCAGTGCATGATGAGTCAGGTGATCAGTGCAGGATTAATTCTCTGATCAGTGCATGATCACTCACGTGACGAGTACATGGTTGCTACGTGATCATTGCATGATCAGCCACTTGAGCAGTGCATGATAGCCACGTGATCAGTGCATGATCAGTCACATGATCAGTACATGATCAGTCAACTGAATAGTGCATGATCATTTACGTGATCTGAGCATGATCAGTCATGTGACCAGTATATGGTAGCTACGTGAACATTGTATGACAAGCCAGGTGAGAAGTGCATGATAGCCACGTGATGTGTGCATGATCAGTTACGTGAGCAGAGTATGATCAGCCACGTGATCAGTGCATGAGTGCCACGTGATCAGTGCATGATCAGTCACATGACAGGTGTGTGGTAAGCCACGTGAACAGTACATGTTCAGCCACGTGATGAGTGCATGATATCCACGTGATCAGTGCATGATCAGTTACGTGAACAGTGTATGATCAGCCACGTGAGCAGTGCATGGTCAGACACGTGAACAGTGTATGATCAAACACGTGATCAGTGCATAATATCCACGTGAACAGTGCATGATGAGTCTCGTGAACAGTGCATGATCAGTCACGTGATCAGTGCATGATCAGTCACGTGATCAGTGCATGATCAGTCAGGTGACCAGTACATGCTAGCTACGTGATCATTGCATGATCAGCCACGTGATCAATGCATGATAGCCACGTGATCAGGCCATGATATCCACGTGATCAGTGCATGATCAGTCATGTGATATGTGTGTGATCAACCACGTGATCAGTGCATGATATCCATATAATCAGTGCATGATAGCCACGTGATCACTTCAAGATTAGTCACGTGAGCTGTGCATGACCAGGCCAGATGAGTGCATGATATCCACGTGATCAGTACATTATAGCCACGTGATCAGTGCATGAGAGCCACGTGATCATTGCATGGTCAGTCATGTGATACATGTGTGATTAGCCACGTGATCAGTGCATGATGAGCCACGTGATCAGTGCAGGATCAATCACGTGATCATTGCATAATCAGTCACGTGACCAGTACATGGTTGCTACGTGATCATTTCATGATCAGCCACGTGAGCAGAGCATGATAGCCACGTGATCAGTGCATCATCAGTCACGTGATCAGTACATGATCAGTCACGTGAACAGTGCATGATCATTTACGTGATCTGTGCATGATCAGTCACCTGAACAGTATATGGTAGCTATGTGATCATTGCATGACGAGCCACGGAGCAGTGCATGATAGCCACGTGATGTGTGCATGATCAGTTACGTGAGCAGAGTATGATCAGCCACGTGAACAGTGCATGAGTTCCCCGTGATCACTGCATGATCAGTCACGTGACAGGTGTGTGATTAGCCACGTGAACAGTACATGTTCAGCCACGTGATCAGTGCATGATCAGCCACGTGATCAGTGCATGATATACAAGTGATCAGTGCATGATTAATCACGTGATCAGTGTATGATCAGCCACGTGAACAGTGCATGCTCAGTCACGTGATCAGGGCCTGCTGAGCTGCGTGATTCCTGCCTGTCATCTGCTTGACAATTGCCAGCTGTGCTGTGTAATTCCTGCCTGTTCATCTGCTTGACAATTGCCAGCTGAGCTGCACGATTCCTGCCTGTCATCTGCTTGACAATTGCCAGCTGTGCTGTGTAATTCCTGCCTGCTCAGCTGCTTGATTATTGCCAGCTGAGCAGCATGATTCCTCACAGCTGAGTTCCATGATGATTGCCTGCTGACTGTTTGATTCATGCCTACTCAGCTCTTTGTTTATTGCCTCCAGAGGCACATGATCAGTGTGTGATAGCAAACATGCTCAGCGCATGATCAGTCACATGGTCAGCGCCATTAAGTCACGTGATCACTACATGATAGTCATCTGATCAGTCCATGCTCAGTCACGGTATCAGTGCATGATCAGCCAAGTGATCAGTGCATGATAGCCACGTGATCATTGCATGATAGCCACGTGATCAGTGCATGATCAGCCAGGTGATCAGTGAATGATTGCTGCGTGATCAGTTCATGATTTGTCACGTGAGCTGTGCATGAACAGGCAGGTGATCAGTGTATGATCAGCCACGTGAACAGTGCATGATAGCCACGTGATCAGTGCATGACAGCCAACTGATGGGTGTATGATCAGTCACGTGACCGGTACATGGTAGCTACATGATCATTGCATGAATAGCCACGTGAGTAGAGCATGATAGCCACGTGATCAGTGCATGATCAGTGACGTGATGAGTGCATGATCAGTCATGTAATCTGTGCATGACCAGGCACGTGATCAGTGTATGACCAGCCATGTGATCAGTGCATGATAGCCACGTGATCAGTGCGTGATATCAGTGCATGATAGCCACGTGATCAGTGCATGATCAGTCAGGTGATCAGTGCATGATCAGTCACGTGATAGGTGTGTGATCACCCACGTGATCAGTGCATGATCAGTCACGTGATCAGTGCATGATCAGCCACGTGATCAGTGCATGATCAGTCACGTGACCAGTACATGGTAGCTACGTGATCATTGCATGATCAGCCACGTGATCTGTGCATGATAGCCACGTGATCAGTGCATGATCAGTCACGTGATACGTGTGTGATCAGCCACGTGACCAGTGCATGATATCAGTGCATGATCAGCCACGTGATCAGTGCATGATCAGTCATGTGACCAGTACATGGTAGCTACGTGATCATTGCATGATCAGCCACGTGATCTGTGCATGATAACCACGTGATCAGTGCATGATCAGTCACGTGATACATGTGTGATAAGCCACGTAATCGGTGCATGATCAGTCACGTGATCAGTGCATGATCAGCCACATGATCAGTGCATGATCAATTACATCATCAGTGCATGATCAGTCACGTGACCAGTACATGGTAGCTGCGTGATCATTGCATGATCAGCCAAGTTAGCAGTGCATGATAGCCACGTGATCAGTGCATGATCAGTCACGTGATCAGTGCATGATTATTCACGTGTTCAGTGCATGATCAATTACGTGATCAGTGCATGATCAGTCACGTGATACATGTGTGATAAGCCACGTTATCAGTGCATGATCAGTCACGTGACCAGTACATGATTGCTACGTGATCATTTCATGATCAGCCACGTGAGCAGAGCATGATAGCCACGTGATCAGTGCATCATCAGTCACGTGATCAGTACATGATCAGTCACGTGAACAGTGCATGATCATTTACGTGATCTGTGCATGATCAGTCACCTGAACAGTATATGGTAACTATGTGATCATTGCATGACGAGCCACGGAGCAGTGCATGATAGCCACGTGAGCAGAGTATGATCAGCCACGTGAACAGTGCATGAGTTCCCCGTGATCACTGCATGATCAGTCACGTGACAGGTGTGTGATCAGCCACGTGAACAGTACATGTTCAGCCACGTGATCAGTGCATGTTCAGCCACGTGATCAGTGCATGATATCCAAGTGATCAGTGCATGATTAATCACGTGATCAGTGTATGATCAGCCACGTGATCAGTGCCTGCAGAGTCACGTGATCAGGGCCTGCTGAGCTCCGTGATTCCTGCCTGTCATCTGCTTGACAATTGCCAGCAGTGCTGCGTAATTCCTGCCTGCTCAGCTGCTTGATTATTGCCAGCTGAGCAGCATGATTCCTCACAGCTGAGTTCCATGAGTATTGCCTGCTAACTGTTTGATTCGTGCCTACTCAGCTCTTTGTTTATTGCCTCCAGAGACACATGATCAGTGTATGATAGCAAACATGATCAGCGCATGATCAGTCACATGATCAGCGCCATAAGTCACGTGATCACTACATGATAGTCATATGATCAGTCCATGCTCAGTCAGGGTATCAGTGCATGATCAGCCACGTGATCAGTGCATGATAGCCACGTGATCATTGCATGAGACCACGTGATCAGTGCATGATCAGCCAGGTGATCAGTGCATGATAGCTACGTTATCAGTGCATGATTAGTCAGGTGATCTGTGCATGACCAGGCAGGTGATCAGTGTATGATCAGCCACGTGAACAGTGCATGATAGCCACGTGATCAGTGCATGGTCAGTCACCTGATGGGTGTATTATCAGTCACGTAACAGGTACATGGTAGCTACATGATCATTGCATGATCAGCCACGTGAGTAGTGCATGATAGCCACGTGATCAGTGCATGATCAGTCAAGTGATCAGTGCATGATCAGTCATGTGACCAGTACATGGTAGCTGCGTGATCATTGCATGATTAGCCACGTGAGCAGTGCATTATAGCCACGTGATAAGTGCATTATCAGCCACATGATCATTGCATGATCAAGCACGTGATCAGTGCATGAGCAGCCACGTGATCAGTGCATGACCAGGCACGTGATAAGTGTATGACCAGCCAAGTGATCAGTGCATGATAGCCACGTGATCAGTGCATGATCAATCACGTGATTAGTGCATGATCAGTTACGTGACCAGTGTATGATCAGCCACGTGATCAGTGCATGATCAGCCACATGATCAGTGCATGATCAATTACGTGATCAGTGCATGATCAGTCACGTGACCAGTACATGGTAGCTACGTGATCATTGCATGATCAGCCTCGTGATCAGTGCATGATAGCCACGTGATCAGTGCATGATAAGTCACCTGATCAGTGGATGATCAATTACGTGATCAGTGCATGATCACTCACGTGACCAGTACATGTTAGCTTGGTGATCATTGCATGATCAGCCACGTCAGCAGTGCATGATAGCCATGTGATCAGTGCATGATCAGTTTCGGGAGCAGAGAATGATAAGCCACTTGATCAGTGCATGATAGCCACGTGATCACTGCATGATCTGTCACATGATCAGTGTATGATCATCCACATGTTCATTGCATGGGCAGTCATGTGATCAGTGCGTGATATAGACGTGATCTGTGCATGATCAGACTCGTGATCAGTTTATGATCAACCACGAGATCAGTGCACGATAGCCTGGTAATGAGTGCATGAGAGCCAGATAATCAGGGCATTATTAGTCAGGTGATCAGTGTATGATCAGTGTATGATCAGTAATCAGTGCATGGTAGCCACCTGTTCAGTGGATGATCAGTCACGTGGTCAGTGCATGATCAGTCACGTGATCAGTGCATGATCAATTACGTGATCAGTGCATGATCAGTCATGTGACCAGTACATGGTAGCTGTGTGATCTTTGCGTGATCAGCCACGTGAGCAGTGCATGATAGCCACGTGAGCAGTGCATGATCAGCCACGTGATCAGTGCATGATCAGTCAAGTGACCAGTGCATGATCAGTCACGTGACCAGTACATGGTAGCTACGTGATCATTGCATGATCAGCCACGTGATCAGTGCATGATAGCCACGTGATCAGTGCATGATAGCCACGTGATCAGTGCATGATCAGTCACGTGATACGTGTGTGATCCGCCACGTGATCAGTGCATGATATCCACGTAATCATTGCATGATAGCCACGTGATCACTTCATGAGTAGTCACGTGATCTGTGCATGACCAGGCACGTGATCAGTGTATGATCAGCCAAGTGATCAGTGCATGATAGCCACGTGATCATTGCATGATCAGTCATGTGAACAGTGCATGGTCAGTCACGTGATCAGTGTATGATCAGCCACGTGATCAGTGCGTGATCAATTACGTAATCAGTGCATGATCAGCCATGTGACCAGTATATGGTAGCTATGTGATCATTGTATTATCAGCCACGTGAGCAGTGCATGATAGCCACGTCATCAGTGCATGATCAGTCACGTGATCATTGCATGATCAACCACGTGAGCAGTGCATGATAGCCACGTGATCAGTGCATGATCAGTCACGTGATCAGGGCATGATCAGTCACATAATCTGTGCATGATCAATTACGTTAACTTTGCATGATCAGTCACGTGACCAGTACATGTTAGCTACGAGATCATTGCAGGATCAGCCACGTGAGCACTGCATGATAGACATGTGATCATTGCATGATCAGCTACATGAGCAGTGTATGATCAGCCACGTGATCAGTGCATGATCAGACACGTGAACAGTGTATGATCAGCAACGTGATCTGTGCATGATGCCTACTTGATCAGTTCATGATTAGTCACGTGATCTGTGCATGACAGGAACGTAATCAGTGTATGAAATCCACGTGATCAGTGAATTATAGCCACGTGATCAGTTCATGATTAGTCACGTGATCTGTGCATGACCTGGCACGTGAACAGTGTATGATCAGCCACGTAATCAGTGCATTATAGCCACGTGATCAGTTCATGATCAGTCAAGTGATCAGTGGGTGAACAGTCACGTGATCAGTGCATGATGAGGCACGTGATCAGTTCAGGATCAATTACGTGATCAGTGCATGATCAGTCACGTGCCAGTATATGGATGCTACATGATCATTGCATGATCAGCCACGTGAGCAGTGCATGATAGCCATGTGATCAGTGCATGATCAGTCACGTGATCAGTACATGATCAGTCACTTTAACAGTGCATGATCATTTACGTGATCTGTGCATGATGAATCACGTGACCAGTATATGGTAGCTACGTGATCATTGCATGACCAGCCACGTGAGCAGTGCATGATGGCCACGTGATATGTCCATGATCAGTTATGTGAGCAGAGTATGATCAGCCACGTGATCAGTGCATGAGTGCCACGTGATCAGTGCATGATCAGTCACGTGACATGTGTGTGATCAGCCACGTGAACAGTGCATGTTCAGCCACGTGATCAGTGCATGATAGCCACGTGATCAGTGCATGATCATCACGTGATCAGTGTATGATCATCCACGTGAACAGTGCATGCTCAGTCACGTGATCAGGGCCTGCTGAGCTGCGTGATTACTGTCTGTTCATCTGCGTGACAATTGCAAACTGACCTGCAAGATTCCTGCCTGTCATCTGCTTCACAATTCCCAGCTGTGCTGCGTAATTCCTGCCTGCTCAGCTGCTTGATTATTGCCAGCTGAGCAGCATGATTCCTCACACCTGAGTTCAATGATTATTGCCTGCTGATTGTATGATTCGTGCCTACTCTGCTCTTTGTTTATTGCCTCCATAGGCACTTGATCAGTGTATGATAGCAAACATGATGAGCGCATGATCAGTCACATGATCAGTGCATGATCCGTCACGTGATCAGTGCATGATCAGTCAAGTGACCAGTGCATGATCAGTCACGTGATCAGTGCATGATCAGCCACGTGATCAGTGAATGATCAATTACGTGATCATTGCATGATCAGCCACGAGATCAGTGCATGATTGCCAAGTGATCAGTGCATCATAGCCACGTGATCAGTGCATGATCAGTCACGTGATACGTGTGATCAGCCACGTGATCAGTGCAAGATATCCACGTGATCAATACAGGATAGCCACGTGATCAGTGCATGATAGGACGTGATCTTGCATGATAGTCACCTGATCAGTGCATGATCAGTCACGTGATACGTGTGTGATCAGCCAGGTGATCAGTGCATGGTGAGCCACGTGATCAGTGCAGGACCAATTACGTGATCAGTTCATGATCAGTCACATGACCAGTACATGGTAGCTACGTGATCATTGCATGATCAGCCACGTGAGCAGTGCATGATAGCCACATGATCAGTGCATGATAGTCACCTGATCAGTGCATGATCAGTCACGTGATACGTGTGTGATCAGCCACGTGATCAGTGCATGATATCAGTGCATGATAGCCCGTGATAAGTGCATGAGAGCCACGATATCACTGCATGATCAATCACGTGATATGTGTGTGATCAGCCACGTGATCAGTGCATGATATACACGTGATCAGTGCATGATAGCCACGTGATCAGTGCATGAGAGCCTTGTGATCAGTGCATGATCAGTCACGTGACCAGTACATGGTAGATACGTGATCATTGCATGATCAGCCACGTGATCAGTGCATGATCAATTACGTGATCAGTGCATGATCAGTCACGTGACCAGTACATGGTAGCTACGTGATCATTGCATGATCAGCCTCGTGATCAGTGCATGATAGCCACGGGATCAGTGCATGATAAGTCACGTGATCAGTGCATGATCAGCCACGTGATCAGTGCATGATAAGTCACCTGATCAGTGCATGATCAATTACGTGATCAGTGCATGATCACTCACGTGACCAGTACATGTTAGCTTCGTGATCATTGCATGATCAGCCACGTCAGCAGTGCATGATAGCCACGTGATCAGTGCATGATCAGTTTCGGGAGCAGAGTATGATAAGCCACTTGATCAGTGCATGATAGCCACGTGATCACTGCATGATCTGTCAAATGATCAGTGTATGATCATCCACATGTTCATTGCATGGGCAGTCATGTGACCAGTGCGTGGTATAGACGTGATCTGTGCATGATCAGTCTCGTGATCAGTGTATGATCAACCACGAGATCAGTGCACGATAGCCAGGTAATGAGTGCATGAGAGCCAGATAATCAGGGCATTATCAGTCAGGTGATCAGTGTATGATCAGCCAAGTAATCAGTGCATGGTAGCCAACTGTCCAGTGGATGATCAGTCACGTGATCAGCGCCTCTCAGTCACGTGATCACCGTATGATAAACACGTGATCAGTGAACGACCAGCCTCGTGATCACTGCATGCGCAGTCAGGTGGTCAGTTCCTGATCAGCCACCTGATCATGCGTGCACAGTCCCCAGATCAGCGCCTGTCAGTCACTGATCACTGCCTGATAAACACGTGATCAGTGCATGATAAGCCATGTGATCAGTGCCCGAACAGCCACGTCATCAGTGCATGCGCAGTCACGTCATCAGTGCATGATAGCCACGTGATCAGTGCATGCTCAGTCACGTGATCTGGACTTGATCAGCCACGTGATCAGTGCCTGCAGAGTCAAGTGATCAGGGCCTGCTGAGCTGCGTGATTCCTGCCAGCTCATCTGCATGACAATTGCCATCTGAGCTGCGTGATTCCTGTCGGCTCATCTGCTTGACAATTGGCAGCTGAGCTGCGTGATTCCTGCCTGGTCACGTGCTTCATTATTGCCAGTTGAGCAGCATGATTCGTCACTGCTGAGCTCCATGCTTATTGCCTGCTGATTGCGTGGTTCGTGTCTGCTCAGCTCTTTGAGTATTGCCTCCTGAGGTCCCTGTTCGGTCGCCACCTGCCGGGGACCAGCCCCAACTGATCCAGGGTATTCGAAGGAGAGATGGCCTAGGCGACTATTTATATGCTAATCAGAGATGTCAAGAATAATAGTATGAGGAGAGCTCAGTAGGAAAATTCGGTGGAGAAAAGAGACTGAGTAGCTTGGTTCACGCAGAAGACCAATCAATATTCAAGACAAGAAGTTTGCACCACTTACGTAGGCCGCAGGCGCCCTCTCGAATAGCGAAAGGTGCCTCACCCTAGACACCTTCTCGAGTGGGTCTTAGCAGCCCAGGCATAATTAGTAAGAGTGGTGGGTTCCTCGCTCCAGATGGAGACTCAGCTGGAAGTTAAAGGGAAGAATGACAAGGAACTTTATGAATTGGAGCTGTAAGTTAACTCTTTGACAGAGAGAGCGAGATGGTGGTGGGGGACAGCCCCCAGTGAAATCAGAGGTGAGAGCACAAAGCAATACAGTAGGCAGACTCTGGTCTTTTTGGGGGGGAGATGCTCGAGAATATGCGGGTGGACTCCTGAGGCTCGATCCCGCATTTGCGTATGCCGAGCCTCCTTCCTCATGACCTTTGTCCAGAGTGGAATGCCTCCCCGTCTCCCGGCACATGATCAGTGCATCCTCAGTCACAGTATCAGTGCCTGCTCAGCCACGTGATCACTGACGGCACAGTCACGTGATCAGCGCCTCTCAGTCACGTGATCACCGAATGATAAACACGTGATCAGTGAACGACCAGCCACGTGATCACTGCATGCGCAGTCAGCTGGTCAGTTCCTGATCAGCCACCTGATCAGTGCGTGCACTGTCCCCTGATCAGCGCCTGTCAGTCACGGATCACTGCCTGATAAACACATGATCAGTGAATGATGAGCCATGTGATCAGTGCCTGATCAGCCACGTCATCAGTGCATGTGCAGTCACGTCATCAGTGCATGATAGCCACTTGATCAGTGCATGCTCAGTCACGTTATTTGTACTTGATCAGCCACGTGATCAGTGCCTGCAGAGTCAAGAGATCAGGGCCTGCTGAGCTGCGTGATTCCTGCCAGCTCATCTGCTTGACAATTGCCATCTGAGCTGCGTGATTCATGCCTGGTCACGTGCTTGATTATTTCCTGTTGAGCAGCATGATTCGTCACTGCTGAGCTCCATGCTTATTGCCTGCTGATTGCGTGGTTCGTGTCTGCTCAGCGCTTTGAGTATCGCCTCCTGAGGTCCCTGTTCGGTCGCCACCTGCCGGGGAACAGCCCCAACTGATCCAGGGTATTCGAAGGAGAGATGGCCTAGGCGACTATTTATATGCTAATCAGAGATGTCAAGAATAATAGTATGAGGAGAGCTCAGTAGGAAAATTCGGTGGAGAAAAGAGACTGAGTAGCTTGGTTTACGCGGAAGACCAATCAAACTTCAAGACAAGAAGTTTGCACCACTTACGTAGGCCGCAGGCGCCCTCTCGAATAGTGAAAGGTGCATCACCCTAGACACCTTCTCGAGTGGGTCTTAGCAGCCCAGGCATAATTAGTAAGCGTGGTGGGTTCCGCGCTCCAGATGGAGACTCAGCTGGAAGTTAAAGGGAAGAATGACAAGGAACTTTATGAATTGGAGCTGTAAGTTAACTCTTTGACAGAGAGGAGCGAGATGGTGGTGGGGGACAGCACCCCGTGAAATCAGAGGTGAGAGCACAAAGCAATACAGTAGGCAGACTCTGGTTTTTTTGGGGGGGAGATGCTTGAGAATATCCGGGTGGACTCCTGAGGCTCGATCCCGCATTTGCGTATGCCGTGCCTCCTTCCTCATGACCTTTGTCCAGAGTGGAATGCCTCCCCGGCTCCCGGCACATGATCAGTGCATGCTCAGTCACGATATCAGTGCCTGCTCAGCCACGTGATCACTGACGGCACAGTCACGTGATCAGCGCCTCTCAGTCACGTGATCACCCTATGATAAACACGTGATCAGTGAACGACCAGCTACGTGATCACTGCATGCGCGGTCAGGTGGTCAGTTCCTGATCAGCCACTTGATCAGTGCGTGCATAGTCCCGTGATCAGCGCCTGTCAGTCACTGATCACTGCCTGATAAACATGTGATCAGTGCCCGAACAGCCACGTCATCAGTGCATGATCAGTCACGTGATCAGTGCATGATAGCCACGTGATCAGTGCGTGCACAGTCCCATGATCAGCGCCTCTCAGCCACTGATCATTGCGTGATAAACACGTGATCAGTGCATTATGAGCCATGTGATCAGTGCCTGATCAGCCACGTCATCAGTGCATGCGCAGTCACGTCATCAGTGCATGATAGCCACGTGATCAGTGCATGCTCAGTCACGTGATCTGTACTTGATCAGCCACGTGATCAGTGCCTGCAGAGTCACGTGATCAGGGCCTGCTGAGCTGCGTTATTCCTGTCGGCTCATCTGCTTGACAATTGCCATCTGAGCTGCGTGATTCCTGCCTGGTCACGTGCTTGATTATTGCCAGTTGAGCAGCATGATTCGTCACTGCTGAGCTCCATGCTTATTGCCTGCTGATTGCGTGGTTTGTGTCTGCTCAGCTCTTTGAGTATCGCCTCTTGAGGTCCCTGTTCGGTCGCCACCTGCCGGGGACCAGCCCCAACTGATCCAGGGTATTCGAAGGAGAGATGGCCTAGGCGACTATTTATATGCTAATCAGAGATGTCAAGAATAATAGTATGAGGAGAGCTCAGTAGGAAAATTCGGTGGAGAAAAGAGACTGAGTAGCTTGGTTTACGCGGAAGACCAATCAAACTTCAAGACAAGAAGTTTGCACCACTTACGTAGGCAGCAGGGGCCCTCTCGAATAGCGAAAGGTGCCTCACCCTAGACACCTTCTCGAGTGGGTCTTAGCAGCCCAGGCATAATTAGTAAGCGTGGTGGGTTCCGCGCTCCAGATGGAGACTCAGCAGGAAGATAAAGGGAAGAATGACAAGGAACTTTATGAATTGGAGCTGTAAGTTAACTCTTTGACAGAGAGAGCGAGATGGTGGTGGGGGACAGCACCCAGTGAAATCAGACGTGAGAGCACAAAGCAATACAGTAGGCAGACTCTGGTTTTTTTGGGGGGGAGATGCTCGAGAATATCCGGGTGGACTCCTGAGGCTCGATCCCGCATTTGCGTATGCCGAGCCTCCTTCCTCATGACCTTTGTCCAGAGTGGAATGCCTCCCCGGCTCCCGGCACATGATCAGTGCATGCTCAGTCACGATATCAGTGCCTGCTCAGCCACGTGATCACTGACGGCACAGTCACGTGATCAGCGCCTCTCAGTCACGTGATCACCGTATGATAAACACGTGATCAGTGAACGACCAGCTACGTGATCACTGCATGCGCGGTCAGGTGGTCAGTTCCTGATCAGCCACTTGATCAGTGCGTGCATAGTCCCCTGATCAGCGCCTGTCAGTCACTGATCACTGCCTGATAAACATGTGATCAGTGCCCGAACAGCCACGTCATCAGTGCATGATCAGTCACGTGATCAGTGCATGATAGCCACGTGATCAGTGCGTGCACAGTCCCATGATCAGCGCCTCTCAGCCACTGATCATTGCGTGATAAACACGTGATCAGTGCATTATGAGCCATGTGATCAGTGCCTGATCAGCCACGTCATCAGTGCATGCGCAGTCACGTCATCAGTGCATGATAGCCACGTGATCAGTGCATGCTCAGTCACGTGATCTGTACTTGATCAGCCACGTGATCAGTGCCTGCAGAGTCACGTGATCAGGGCCTGCTGAGCTGCGTGATTCCTGTCGGCTCATCTGCTTGACAATTGCCATCTGAGCTGCGTGATTCCTGCCTGGTCACGTGCTTGATTATTGCCAGTTGAGCAGCATGATTCGTCACTGCTGAGCTCCATGCTTATTGCCTGCTGATTGCGTGGTTTGTGTCTGCTCAGCTCTTTGAGTATCGCCTCTTGAGGTCCCTGTTCGGTCGCCACCTGCCGGGGACCAGCCCCAACTGATCCAGGGTATTCGAAGGAGAGATGGCCTAGGCGACTATTTATATGCTAATCAGAGATGTCAAGAATAATAGTATGAGGAGAGCTCAGTAGGAAAATTCGGTGGAGAAAAGAGACTGAGTAGCTTGGTTTACGCGGAAGACCAATCAAACTTCAAGACAAGAAGTTTGCACCACTTACGTAGGCAGCAGGGGCCCTCTCGAATAGCGAAAGGTGCCTCACCCTAGACACCTTCTCGAGTGGGTCTTAGCAGCCCAGGCATAATTAGTAAGCGTGGTGGGTTCCGCGCTCCAGATGGAGACTCAGCTGGAAGATAAAGGGAAGAATGACAAGGAACTTTATGAATTGGAGCTGTAAGTTAACTCTTTGACAGAGAGAGCGAGATGGTGGTGGGGGACAGCACCCAGTGAAATCAGACGTGAGAGCACAAAGCAATACAGTAGGCAGACTCTGGTTTTTTTGGGGGGAGATGCTCGAGAATATCCGGGTGGACTCCTGAGGCTCGATCCCGCATTTGCGTATGCCGAGCCTCCTTCCTCATGACCTTTGTCCAGAGTGGAATGCCTCCCCGGCTCCCGGCACATGATCAGTGCATGCTCAGTCACGATATCAGTGCCTGCTCAGCCACGTGATCACTGACGGCACAGTCACGTGATCAGCGCCTCTCAGTCACGTGATCACCGTATGATAAACACGTGATCAGTGAACGACCAGCCACATGATCACTGCATGCGCAGTCAGGTGGTCAGTTCCTGATCAGCCACCTGATCAGTGCGAGCACAGTCCCCTGATCAGCGCCTGTCAGTTACTGATCACTGCCTGATAAACACGTGATCAGTGCATGATGAGCCATGTGATCAGTGCCCGATAAGCCACGTCATCAGTGCATGCGCAGTCACGTCATCAGTGCATGATAGCCACTTGATCAGTGCATGCTCAGTCACGGTATCAGTGCATGATCAGCCACGTCATCAGTGCATGATCTGTCACATGATTAGTGTATGATCATCCACGTGATCAGTGCATGGGCAGTCATGTGATCAGTGCATGATATAGACGTGATCAGAGCATGATCAGTCTCGTGATCAGTGCATGATAGCCACGTGATCAGTGCATGATAGGCACGTGATCAGTGCATGAGCAGTCATGTGATCTGTGCATGTTCAGTCACGTGATCTGTGCATGATCAGTCACGTGATCAGTGCATGATCAGTTACCTGATCAGTGCATGATCAGTCACATGACCAGTGCATGGTAGCTACGTGATCATTGCATGATCATCCACGTAATCAGTACATGATAGCCACGTGATCAGTGCAATATAGCCACGTGATCAGTGCATGATCAGTCACCTGATGGGGGTATGATCGGTCACGTGACCGGTACATGTTAGCTTCATGATCATTGTATGATCAGCCAAGTGATCAGTGCATGATAGCCACTTGATCAGGGCATGATCAGTCACGTGACCATTGCATGATCAGTCACGTGATCAGTGCATGATAGCCACGTGATCAGTGCATGATCACTTACGTGAGCAGTGTATGATCAGCCACGTGATCAGTGCATGGTCAGACACGTGAACAGTGTATGATCAGCCACGTGATCAGTGCATGATATCCAAGTGATCAGTGCATGATCAATCATGTGATAAGTGTATGATCAGCCCCGTGTACAGTGCATGCTCAGTGACGTGATCAGGGCCTGCTGAGCTCCGTAATTACTGTCTGCTCATCTGCTTGACAATTGCCAGCTGAGCTGCACGATTCCTGCCTGTCATCTGCTTGACAATTGCCAGCTGTGCTGCGTGATTCCTGCCTGCTCAGCTGCTTGATTATTGCCAGCTGAGCAGCATGATTCCTCACACCTGAGTTCCATGATTATTGCCTGCTGACTGTTTGATTCGTGCCTACTCAGCTCTTTGTTTATTGCCTCCTGAGGCACATGATCAGTGTATGATAGCAAACATGATCAGCGCATGATCAGTCACATGGTCAGTGCCATTAAGTCACGTGATCACTACATGATAGTCATATGATCAGTCCATGCTCAGTTACGGTATCAGTGCATGATCATCCACGTAATCAGTACATGATAGCCACGTGATCAGTGCAATATAGCCACGTGATCAGTGCATGATCAGTCACCTGATGGGGGTATGATCGGTCACGTGACCGGTACATGTTAGCTTCATGATCATTGTATGATCAGCCAAGTGATCAGTGCATGATAGCCACTTGATCAGGGCATGATCAGTCACGTGACCATTGCATGATCAGTCACGTGATCAGTGCATGATAGCCACGTGATCAGTGCATGATCACTTACGTGAGCAGTGTATGATCAGCCACGTGATCAGTGCATGATCTGTCACATGATTAGTGTATGATCATCCACATGATCAGGGCATGGGCAGTCATGTGATCAGTGCATGATATAGACGTGATCAGAGCATGATCAGTCTCGTGATCAGTGCATGATAGCCACGTGATCAGTGCATGATCAGTCACCTGATGGGTGTATCATCATTCACGTGACATGTAAATGGTAGCTGCAGGATCATTGCATGATCAGCCACGTGAGTAGTGCATGATAGCCACGTGATCACTGCATGATCAGCCACATGAGCAGTGCATGATAGCCACGTGATCAGTGCATGATCAGACACGAGATCAGTGCGTGATCAGTCACGTGATCAGTGCATGATCAGCCACGTGATCAGTGCATGACCAGGCACGTGATGAGTGTATGTCCAGCCAAGTGATCAGTGCATGATAGCCACGTGATCAGTGCATGATCAGTCACATGATCAGTGCATGATCAGTCACGTGATAGGTGTGTGATAATCCATGTGAACAGTGCATGCTCAGTCACGTGATCAGGCCCTGCTGAGCTGCATGATTAGTCTATGCTCATCTGCTTCACAATTTCCAGCTGAGCTGTACGATTCCTGCCTGTCATCTCCTTGACAATTGCCACCTGTGCTGCGTAATTCCTGCCTGCTCATCCACTTGATTATTGCCAGCTGAGCAACATGATTTCTCAGAGATAAGTTCCATGATTATAGCCTGTTGACTGATTCCTGCCTACTCAGCTCTATGTTCATTGCCTCCAGAGGCACATGATCAGTGTGTGACACCAAACATGATCAGCACATGATCAGTCACATAATCAATGCATGATAAGCCAGGTGATCAGTGCATGATCAATTATGTGATCATTGCATGATCAGCCACGTGAGCAGTGCATGATAGCCACGTGATCAGTGCATGATCAGTCACGTGATCTGTGCATGATCAGTCACGTGATCTGTGCATGATCAGTCACGTGATCAGTGCATGATCAGTTACCTGATCAGTGCATGATCAATCACGTGACCATTGCATGGTAGCTAGGTGATCATTGCATGATCATCCACGTAATCAGTACATGATAGCCACGTGATCAGTGCAATATAGCCACGTGATCAGTGCATGATCAGTCACCTGATGGGGGTATGATCGGTCACGTGACCGGTACATGTTAGCTTCATGATCATTGCATGATCTGCCAAGTCATCAGTGCATGATAGCCACTTGATCAGGGCATGATCAGTCACGTGACCAGTGCCTGATCAGTCACGTGATCAGTGCATGATAGCCACGTGATCAGTGCATGATCACTTACGTGAGCAGTGTATGATCAGCCACGTGATCAGTGCATGCTCAGTCACGTGATCAGGGCCTGCTGAGCTCCGTAATTACTGTCTGCTCATCTGCTTGACAATTGCCAGCTGAGCTGCATGATTCCTGCCTGTCATCTGCTTGACAATTGCCAGCTGTGCTGCGTAATTCCTGCCTGCTCAGCTGCTTGATTATTGCCAGCTGAGCAGCATGATTCCTCACAGCTGAGTTCCATGATTATTGCCTGCTGACTGTTTGATTCGTGCCTACTCAGCTCTTTGTTTATTGCCTCCAGAGGCACATGATCAGTGTATGATAGCAAACATCATCAGCGCATGATCAGTCACATGGTCAGTGCCATTAAGTCACGTGATCACTACATGATAATCATGTGATCAGTCCATGCTCAGTCACGGTATCAGTGCATGATGAGCCACGTGATCAGTGCATGATCTGTCACATGATTAGTGTATGATCATCCACATGATCAGGGCATGGGCAGTCATGTGATCAGTGCATGATTAGACGTGATCAGTGCATTTTCAGTCTCGTGGTCAGTGCATGATAGCCACGTGATCAGTGCATGATCAGTCACCTGATGGGTGTATGATCATTCACGTGACCGGTACATGGTAGCTATAAGATCAGTGTATGACCAGCCATGTGATAAGTGCATGATAGCCACGTGATCAGTGCATGATCAGCCACGTGATGAGTGCATGAATAGGAAAATGATCAGTGCATGATCAATTACGTCATCAGTGCATGATCAGTCACGTGACCAGTACATGGTAACTGCGTGATCAGTGTATGACCAGCCAAGTGATCAGTGCATGATAGCCACGTGATCAGTGCATGATCAGTCACGTGATCAGTGCATGATCAGTCACGTGATCAGTGCATGATCAGCCACATGATCAGTGCATGATCAATTACGTCATCAGTGCATGATCAGTCACGTGACCAGTACATGGTAGTTGCGTGATCAGTGTATGACCAGCCAAGTGATCAGTGCATGATAGCCACGTGATCATTGCATGATCAGTCAAGTGATCAGTGCATGATTATTCACGTGTTCAGTGCATGATCAGACACGTGATCAGTGCATGATCAATTACCTGATCAGTGCATGATCAGTCACGTGACCAGTACATGGTAGCTACATGATCATTGCATGGTCAGCCAAGTGATATGTGCATGATAACCACGTGATCAGTGCATGATCAGTCATGTGATACGTGTGTGATCAGCCACGTGATCCGTGCATGATATCCACGTGATCAGTGAATGATAGCCACGTGATCAGTGCATGATGAGTCAGGTGATCAGTGCAGGATTAATTACGTGATCAGTGCATGATCAGTCACTTGACCAGTACATGGTTGTTACATGATCATTGCATGATCAGCCACGTGAGCAGTGCATGATACCCACGTGATCAGTGCATGATCAGTCACGGGAACAGTACATGATCAGTCACGTGAACAGTGCATGATTATTTACGGGATCTGAGCATGATCAGTCACGTGACCAGTATATGGTAGCTACGTGAACATTGCATGACCAGCCAGGTGAGAAGTGCATGATAGCCACCTGATATGTGCATGATCAGTTACGTGAGCAGAGTATGATCAGCCACGTGATCAGTGCATGAGTGCCACGTGATCAGTGCATGATCAGTCACGTGATAGGTGTGTGGTAAGCCACGTGAACAGTGCATGTTCAGCCACGTGATCAGTGCATGATATCCACGTGATCAGTGCATGATCAGTTACGTGAACAGTGTATGATCAGCCACGTGAGCAGTGCATGGTCAGACACGTGAACAGTGTATGATCAAACACGTAATCAGTGCATGATATCCACGTGATCAGTGCATGATGAGTCTCGTGAACAGTGCATGATCAGTCACGTGATCAGTGCATGATCAGCCACGTGATCAGTGCATGATCAGTCACGTGACCAGTATATGGTAGCTATGTGTTCATTGCATGATCAGCCATGTGATCTGTGCATGATAGCCACGTGATCACTGCATGATAGCCATGTGATCAGTGCATGATCAGCCACGTGATCAGTGCATGACGAGGCACGTGATCAGTATGACCAGCCAAGTGATCAGTGCATGATAGCCACGTGATCAGTGCATGATCAGTCACGTGATCAGTGCATGATCAGTCACGTGATCAGTGTATGATCAGCCACGTGATCAGTGCATGATCAGCCACATGACCAGTGCATGATCAATTACGTGATCAGTGCATGAGCAGTCACGTGACCAGTACATGGTAGCTACGTGATCATTGCATGATCAGCCACGTGAGCAGTTCATGATAGCCACGTGATCAGTGCATGATCAACCACGTGATCAGTTCATAATCAGTCACGTGATCAGTGCATGGTCAGTCACGTGATCAGTGCATGATCATCCACGTGATCAGTGCATGTGGAGTCATGTAGTCAATGCATGATAGCATCATAATCAATGCTCGATCAGTCCTGTGATGAGTGTATGATCAGCCAAGTGACCAGTGCAAGATAGCTACGTGATCAGTGCATGATCAGTCACATGATCAGTGCATGATCAGCCACGTCATCAGTGCATGATAGCCACGTGAGCAGTGCATACAATTATGGATCAGTGCATGCGCAATCACGTGATCATTGCATGACAGCCACGTGATCAGTGCATGATCATTCACGTGATAGGTGTGTGATCAGCGCCGTGAACAGTGCATGCTCAGTCACGTGATCAGGGCGTGCTGAGCTGCGTGATTACTGTCTGCTCATCTGCTTGGAAATTGCCAGCTGAGCTGTACGATTCCTGCCTGTCATCTCCTTGACAATTGCCACCTGTGCTGCATTATGCCTGCCTGCTCATCTACTTGATTATTTCCAGCTGAGCAGCATGATTTCTCAAAGCTGAGTTCCATGATTATAGCCTGCTGACTGATTCCTGCCTACTCAGCTCTTTGTTCATTGCCTCCAGATGCACATGATCAGTGTGTGACACCAAACATGATCAGCACATGATCAGTCACATGATGAATGCATGATAAGCCAGGTGATCAGTGCATGATCAATTACGTGATCAGTGCATGATCAGTCATGTGACCAGTACAAGGTAGGTGCGTGATCACTGCATGATCAGCCACGTGAGCAGTGCATGATAGCCACGTGATCAGTGCATGATCAGTCACGTGATCAGTGCATGATCAGCCACGTGATCAGTCCATGATTAATTACGTGATCAGTGCATGATCACTCACGGGAGCAGTACATGGTAGCTAGGTGATCATTGCATGATCAGCCACGTGATCAGTGCATGATCAATTACGTGATCAGTGCATGATCAGTTACGTGAGCAGTGTATGATCAGCCACGTGATCAGTGCATGCTCAGACACGTGAACAGTGTATTATTAGCCACGTGATCAGTGCATGATATCCAAGTGATCAGTGCTTGATCAATCACGTGATCATTGTATGATCAGCCAGGTGAACAGTGCATGCTCAGTCACGTGATCAGTGCATGATAAGTCACGTGATCAGTGCATGATCAGTCAAGTGATCAGTGCATGATCAGCCACATGATCAGTGCATGATCAATTACGTCATCAGTGCATGATCAGTCACGTGACCAGTACATGGTAGCTGCGTGATCAGTGTATGACCAGCCAAGTGATCAGTGCATGATAGCCACGTGATCAGTGCATGATCAGTCACGTGATACGTGTGTGATCAGCCACGTGATCCGTGCATGATAACCACGAGATCAGTGCTTGATAACCACGTGATCAGTGCATGATCAGTCACGTGATACGTGTGTGATCAGCCACGTGATCAGTGCATGATGAGTCAGGTGATCAGTGCAGGATTCATTACATGATCAGTGCATGATCAGTCACGTGACCAGTAAATGGTTGCTATGTGATCATTGCATGATCAGCCACGTGAGCAGTGCATGATAGCCATGTGATCAGTGCGTGATCAGTCACGTGATCAGTACATAATCAGTCACGTGAACAGTGCATCATCATTTACGTGATTTGTGCATGATCAGTCACGTGACCATATATGGTAGTTACGTGAACATTGCATGACCAGCCAGGTGAGAAGTGCATGATAGCCACCTGATGTGTGCATGATCAGTTACGTGAGCAGAATATGATCAGCCACAGGATCAGTGCATGATCAGACACGTGAACAGTGTATGATCAGCCACGTGATCAGTGCATGATACCTACGTGATCAGTTCATGATTATACACGTGATCTGTGCCTGACAGGCACGTAATCATTGCATGATATTCACGTGATCAGTGAATTATAGCCACGTGATCAGTTCATGATGAGTCACGTGATCAGTGCATGACCAGGAACGTGATCAGTGCATGATCAGCCACGTGATCAGTGCATGATTGCCACGTGATCAGTGCATGATCAGTCACGTGATCAGTGCATGATCAGTCACGTGATCAGTGCATGATCAGCCACGTGATCAGTGCATGATAGCCACGTGATCAGTGCATGATCAGCCACGTGATCAGTGCATGATCAGTCACGTGATCAGTACATGATAGCTGCGTGATCAGTGCATGATCAGCCACGTGATCAGTGCATGATAGCCACGTGATCAGTGCATGATCTGTCACGTGATTAGTGTATGATCATCCACGTGATCAGTGCATGGGCAGTCATGTGATCAGTGCATGATATAGACGTGATCAGTGCATGATCAGTCACGTGATCAGTGCATGATAGCCACGTGATCAGTGCATGATCAGTCACCTGATCAGTGTATGATCATTCACGTGATCAGTACATGGTAGCTACATGATCATTGCATGATCAGCCACGTGATCAGTGCATGATAGCCACGTGATCAGTGCATGATCAGTCACGTGATCAGTGCATGATCAGTCACGTGATCAGTACATGGTAGCTGCGTGATCATGCATGATCAGCCACGTGATCAGTGCATGATAGCCACGTGATCAGTGCATGATCAGTCACGTGATCAGTGCATGATCAGTCACGTGATCAGTGCATGATCAGCCACGTGATCAGTGCATGATCAGCCACGTGATCAGTGCATGATCAGTTACGTGATCAGTGCATGATCAGTCACGTGATCAGTGCATGATAGCTACGTGATCAGTGCATGATCAGCCACGTGATCAGTGCATGATAGCCACGTGATCAGTGCATGATCAGCCACGTGATCAGTGCATGATCAGCCACGTGATCAGTGCATGATCAGTCACGTGATCAGTGCATGATCAGCCACGTGATCAGTGCATGATCAGAGTGATCAGTGCATGATCAGCCCGTGATCAGTGCATGATCAGTCACGTGATCAGTGCATGATCAGCCACGTGATCAGTGCATGATCAGCACGTGATCAGTGCATGATCAGCCACGTGATCAGTGCATGATCAGTCACGTGATCAGGGCCTGCTGAGCTGCGTGATTACTGTCTGCTCATCTTCTTGACAATTGCCAGCTGAGCTGCACGATTCCTGCCTGTCATCTGCTTGACAATTGCCAGCTGTGCTGCGTAATTCCTGCCTGCTCATCTGCTTGATTATTGCCAGCTGAGCAGCATGATTTCTCACAGCTGAGTTCCATGATTATTGCCTGCTGACTGATTCGTGCCTACTCAGCTCTTTGTTCATTGCCTCCAGAGGCACATGATCAGTGTATGATACCAAACATGATCAGCACATGATCAGTCACATGATCAGTGCATGATAAGCCACGTGATCAGTGCATGATCAGTTATGTGATCAGTGCATGATCAGTCACGTGATCAGTGCATGATAGCCACGTGATCAGTGCATGATCAGCCACGTGATCAGTGCATGATCAGTCACGTGATCAGTGCATGATCAGTCACGTGATCAGTGTGTGATCAGCCACGTGATCAGTGCATGATAGCCACGTGATCAGTGCATGATCAGCCACGTGATCAGTGCATGATCATTCACGTGATCTGTACATGATCAGGCACGTGATCAGTGCATGATCAGCCACGTGATCAGTGCATGATAGCCACGTGATCAGTGCATGATCAGTCACGTGATCAGTGCATGATCAGTCACGTGACCAGTACATGGTAGCTACGTGATCAGTGCATGATCAGCCACGTGATCAGTGCATGATCAGTCACGTGATCAGTGCATGATCAGTCACGTGATCAGTGCATGATCAGCCACGTGATCAGTGCATGATCAGCCACGTGATCAGTGCATGATAGCCACGTGATCAGTGCATGATCAGTCACGTGATCAGTGCATGATCAGCCACGTGATCAGTGCATGATCAGCCACGTGATCAGTGCATGATCAATTACGTGATCAGTGCATGATCAGTCACGTGATCAGTGCATGGTAGCTACGTGATCAGTGCATGATCAGCCACGTGATCAGTGCATGATAGCCACGTGATCAGTGCATGATCAGTCACGTGATCAGTGCATGATCAGTCACGTGATCAGTGCATGATCAGTCACGTGATCAGTGCATGATCAATTACGTGATCAGTGCATGATCAGTCACGTGATCAGTACATGGTAGCTACGTGATCAGTGCATGATCAGCCACGTGATCAGTGCATGATAGCCACGTGATCAGTGCATGATCAGTCACATGATCAGTGTATGATCATCCGCGTGATCAGTGCATGATCAGTCACGTGATCAGTGCATGATATAGACGTGATCAGTGCATGATCAGTCACGTGATCAGTGCATGATCAGCCACGTGATCAGTGCATGATAGCCACGTGATCAGTGCATGATAGCCAGTGATCAGTGCATGATCAGTCACGTGATCAGTGCATGATCAGCCACGTGATCAGTGCATGATAGCCACTGATCAGTGCATGATCAGTCACGTGATCAGTGCATGATCAGTCACGTGATCAGTGCATGATCAGCCACGTGATCAGTGCATGATCAGTCACGTGATCAGTGCATGATCAGTCACGTGATCAGTGCATGATCAGCCACGTGATCAGTGCATGATCAGCCACGTGATCAGTGCATGATAGCCACGTGATCAGTGCATGATCAGCCACGTGATCAGTGCATGATAGCCACGTGATCAGTGCATGATCAATTACGTGATCAGTGCATGATCAGTCACGTGATCAGTGCATAGCTGCGTGATCAGTGCATGATCAGCCACGTGATCAGTGCATGATAGCCACGTGATCAGTGCATGATCAGTCACGTGATCAGTGCATGATCAGTCACGTGATCAGTGCATGATCAGCCACGTGATCAGTGCATGATCAATCACGTGATCAGTGCATGATCAGTCACGTGATCAGTGCATGATAGCTGCGTGATCAGTGCATGATCAGCCACGTGATCAGTGCATGATAGCCACGTGATCAGTGCATGATCAGTCACGTGATCAGTGCATGATCAGTCACGTGATCAGTGCATGATCAGCCACGTGATCAGTGCATGATCAGTTACGTGATCAGTGCATGATCAGTCACGTGATCAGTGCATGATAGCTACGTGATCAGTGCATGATCAGCCACGTGATCAGTGCATGATAGCCACGTGATCAGTGCATGATCAGTCACGTGATCATGTGTGATCAGCCACGTGATCAGTGCATGATATCCACGTGATCAGTGCATGATCAGCCACGTGATCAGTGCATGATCAGTCACGTGATCAGTGCATGATCAATTACGTGATCAGTGCATGATCAGTCACGTGATCAGTGCATGGTTGCTACGTGATCAGTGCATGATCAGCCACGTGATCAGTGCATGATAGCCACGTGATCAGTGCATGATCAGTCACGTGATCAGTGCATGATCAGTCACGTGATCAGTGCATGATCATTTACGTGATCAGTGCATGATCAGTCACGTGACCAGTATATGGTAGCTACGTGATCATTGCATGATCAGCCACGTGATCAGTGCATGATAGCCACGTGATCAGTGCATGATCAGTTACGTGATCAGTGTATGATCAGCCACGTGATCAGTGCATGAGTGCCACGTGATCAGTGCATGATCAGTCACGTGATCAGTGTGTGATCAGCCACGTGATCAGTGCATGATCAGCCACGTGATCAGTGCATGATAGCCACGTGATCAGTGCATGATCAGTTACGTGATCAGTGCATGATCAGCCACGTGATCAGTGCATGATCAGACACGTGATCAGTGCATGATCAGCCACGTGATCAGTGCATGATATCCACGTGATCAGTGCATGATCAGTCACGTGATCAGTGCATGATCAGTCACGTGATCAGTGCATGATCAGCCACGTGATCAGTGCATGATCAGTCACGTGACCAGTGCATGATAGCTACGTGATCATTGCATGATCAGCCACGTGATCAGTGCATGATAGCCACGTGATCAGTGCATGATAGCCACGTGATCAGTGCATGATCAGCCACGTGATCAGTGCATGATCAGTCACGTGATCAGTATGATCAGCCACGTGATCAGTGCATGATAGCCACGTGATCAGTGCATGATCAGTCACGTGATCAGTGCATGATCAGTCACGTGATCAGTGCATGATCAGCCACGTGATCAGTGCATGATCAGCCACGTGATCAGTGCATGATCAATCACGTGATCAGTGCATGATCAGTCACGTGATCAGTACATGGTAGCTACGTGATCAGTGCATGATCAGCCACGTGATCAGTGCATGATAGCCACGTGATCAGTGCATGATCAGCCACGTGATCAGTGCATGATCAGTCACGTGATCAGTGCATGATCAGTCACGTGATCAGTGCATGATCAGCCACGTGATCAGTGCATGTCAGTCATGTAGTCAGTGCATGATAGCACGTGATCAGTGCATGATCAGTCCGTGATCAGTGCATGATCAGCCACGTGATCAGTGCATGATAGCCACGTGATCAGTGCATGATCAGTCACGTGATCAGTGCATGATCAGCCACGTGATCAGTGCATGATAGCCACGTGATCAGTGCATACAATTACGTGATCAGTGCATGATCAGTCACGTGATCAGTGCATGATAGCCACGTGATCAGTGCATGATCAGTCACGTGATCAGTGTATGATCAGCCACGTGAACAGTGCATGCTCAGTCACGTGATCAGGGCGTGCTGAGCTGCGTGATTACTGTCTGCTCATCTGCTTGACAATTGCCAGCTGAGCTGCACGATTCCTGCCTGTCATCTGCTTGACAATTGCCACCTGTGCTGCATAATTCCTGCCTGCTCAGCTACTTGATTATTGCCAGCTGAGCAGCATGATTTCTCACAGCTGAGTTCCATGATTATAGCCTGCTGACTGATTCGTGCCTACTCAGCTCTTTGTTCATTGCCTCCAGAGGCACATGATCAGTGTATGATAGCAAACATGATCAGCACATGATCAGTCACATGATCAATGCATGATAAGCCACGTGATCAGTGCATGATCAGTTACGTGATCAGTGCATGATCAGTCATGTGATCAGTACATGGTAGCCACGTGATCAGTGCATGATCAGCCACGTGATCAGTGCATGATAGCCACGTGATCAGTGCATGATCAGTCACGTGATCAGTGCATGATCAGCCACGTGATCAGTGCATGATCAGTCACGTGATCAGTGCATGATCAGTCACGTGATCAGTGCATGATAGCTACGTGATCAGTGCATGATCAGCCACGTGATCAGTGCATGATCAGCCACGTGATCAGTGCATGATCAGTCACGTGATCAGTGCATGATCAGCCACGTGATCAGTGCATGATCAGCCACGTGATCAGTGCATGATCAGCCACGTGATCAGTGCATGATATCCACGTGATCAGTGCATGATCAGTCACGTGATCAGTGCATGATCAGCCACGTGATCAGTGCATGATCAGTCACGTGATCAGTGCATGATCAGTCACGTGATCAGTGCATGATCAGTCACGTGATCAGTGCATGATCAGCCACGTGATCAGTGCATGATCAATTACGTGATCAGTGCATGATCAGTCACGTGATCAGTGCATGGTAGCTGCGTGATCAGTGCATGATCAGCCACGTGATCAGTGCATGATAGCCACGTGATCAGTGCATGATCAGTCACGTGATCAGTGCATGATCAGCCACGTGATCAGTGCATGATAGCCACGTGATCAGTGCATGATAGCCACGTGATCAGTGCATGATCAGTCACGTGATCAGTGCATGATCAGCCACGTGATCAGTGCATGATCAGTCACGTGATCAGTGCATGATCATTACGTGATCAGTGCATGATCAGTCACGTGACCAGTGCATGGTTGCTACGTGATCATTGCATGATCAGCCACGTGATCAGTGCATGATAGCCACGTGATCAGTGCATGATCAGTCACGTGATCAGTGCATGATCAGTCACGTGATCAGTGCATGATCAGCCACGTGATCAGTGCATGATCAGTCACGTGACCAGTATATGGTAGCCGTGATCAGTGCATGATCAGCCACGTGATCAGTGCATGATAGCCACGTGATCAGTGCATGATCAGTTACGTGAGCAGTGTATGATCAGCCACGTGATCAGTGCATGATCAGACACGTGATCAGTGCATGATCAGCCACGTGATCAGTGCATGATACCACGTGATCAGTGCATGATCATCACGTGATCAGTGCATGATCAGCCACGTGATCAGTGCATGATCAGTCACGTGATCAGTGCATGATAGCCACGTGATCAGTGCATGATCAGTCACGTGATCAGTGCATGATCAGCCACGTGATCAGTGCATGATCAGCCACGTGATCAGTGCATGATTGCCACGTGATCAGTGCATGATCAGTCACGTGATCAGTGCATGATCAGGCACGTGATCAGTGCATGATCAGCCACGTGATCAGTGCATGATAGCCACGTGATCAGTGCATGATCAGCCACATGATCAGTGCATGATCAGTCACGTGATCAGCACATGGTAGCTGCGTGATCAGTGCATGATCAGCCACGTGATCAGTGCATGATAGCCACGTGATCAGTGCATGATCTGTCACATGATCAGTGTATGATCATCCACGTGATCAGTGCATGGGCAGTCATGTGATCAGTGCATGATATAGACGTGATCAGTGCATGATCAGTCACGTGATCAGTGCATGATAGCCACGTGATCAGTGCATGATCAGTCACCTGATGGGTGTATGATCATTCACGTGACCAGTACATGGTAGCTACATGATCATTGCATGATCAGCCACGTGATAGTGCATGATAGCCACGTGATCAGTGCATGATCAGTCACGTGATCAGTGCATGATCAGTCATGTGACCAGTACATGGTAGCTGCGTGATCATGCATGATCAGCCACGTGATCAGTGCATGATAGCCACGTGATCAGTGCATGATCAGTCACGTGATCAGTGCATGATCAGTCACGTGATCAGTGCATGATCAGCCACGTGATCAGTGCATGATCAGGCACGTGATCAGTGCATGATCAGCCACGTGATCAGTGCATGATAGCCACGTGATCAGTGCATGATCAGTCACGTGATCAGTGCATGATCAGTCACGTGATCAGTGCATGATCAGCCACGTGATCAGTGCATGATCAGCCACATGATCAGTGCATGATCAATTACGTGATCAGTGCATGATCAGTCACGTGACCAGTACATGGTAGCTACGTGATCATTGCATGATCAGCCACGTGATCAGTGCATGATAGCCACGTGATCAGTGCATGATCAGCCACGTGATCAGTGCATGATCAGCCACGTGATCAGTGCATGATCAGTCACGTGATCAGTGCATGATCAGCCACGTGATCAGTGCATGATCAGTCATGTGTCAGTGCATGATAGCCGTGATCAGTGCATGATCAGTCACGTGATCAGTGCATGATCAGCCACGTGATCAGTGCATGATAGCCACGTGATCAGTGCATGATCAGCCACGTGATCAGTGCATGATCAGTCACGTGATCAGGGCCTGCTGAGCTGCGTGATTACTGTCTGCTCATCTTCTTGACAATTGCCAGCTGAGCTGCACGATTCCTGCCTGTCATCTGCTTGACAATTGCCACCTGTGCTGCGTAATTCCTGCCTGCTCAGCTGCTTGATTATTGCCAGCTGAGCAGCATGATTCTCAGAGCTGAGTTCCATGATTATAGCCTGCTGACTGATTCGTGCCTACTCAGCTCTTTGTTCATTGCCTCCAGAGGCACATGATCAGTGTATGATACCAAACATGATCAGCACATGATCAGTCACATGATCAGTGCATGATAAGCCACGTGATCAGTGCATGATCAGTCATGTGATCAGTGCATGATCAGTCACGTGATCAGTGCATGATAGCCACGTGATCAGTGCATGATCAGCCACGTGATCAGTGCATGATCAGTCACGTGATCAGTGCATGATCAGTCACGTGATCAGTGTGTGATCAGCCACGTGATCAGTGCATGATAGCCACGTGATCAGTGCATGATAGCCACGTGATCAGTGCATGATCATTCACGTGATCTGTACATGATCAGGCACGTGATCAGTGCATGATCAGCCACGTGATCAGTGCATGATAGCCACGTGATCAGTGCATGATCAGTCACGTGATCAGTGCATGATCAGTCACGTGACCAGTACATGGTAGCCACGTGATCAGTGCATGATCAGCCACGTGATCAGTGCATGATCAGTCACGTGATCAGTGCATGATCAGTCACGTGATCAGTGCATGATCAGCCACGTGATCAGTGCATGATCAGCCACGTGATCAGTGCATGATAGCCACGTGATCAGTGCATGATCAGTCACGTGATCAGTGCATGATCAGCCACGTGATCAGTGCATGATCAGCCACGTGATCAGTGCATGATCAATTACGTGATCAGTGCATGATCAGTCACGTGATCAGTGCATGGTAGCTACGTGATCAGTGCATGATCAGCCACGTGATCAGTGCATGATAGCCACGTGATCAGTGCATGATCAGTCACGTGATCAGTGCATGATCAGTCACGTGATCAGTGCATGATCAGTCACGTGATCAGTGCATGATCAATTACGTGATCAGTGCATGATCAGTCACGTGATCAGTGCATGGTAGCTACGTGATCATTGCATGATCAGCCACGTGATCAGTGCATGATAGCCACGTGATCAGTGCATGATCAGTCACGTGATCAGTGTATGATCATCCACGTGATCAGTGCATGATCAGTCACGTGATCAGTGCATGATATAGACGTGATCAGTGCATGATCAGTCACGTGATCAGTGCATGATCAGCCACGTGATCAGTGCATGATAGCCACGTGATCAGTGCATGATAGCCAGTGATCAGTGCATGATCAGTCACGTGATCAGTGCATGATCAGCCACGTGATCAGTGCATGATAGCCACTGATCAGTGCATGATCAGTCACGTGATCAGTGCATGATCAGTCACGTGATCAGTGCATGATCAGCCACGTGATCAGTGCATGATCAGTCACGTGATCAGTGCATGATCAGTCACGTGATCAGTGCATGATCAGTTACGTGATCAGTGCATGATCAGCCACGTGATCAGTGCATGATAGCCACGTGATCAGTGCATGATCAGCCACGTGATCAGTGCATGATAGCCACGTGATCAGTGCATGATCAGTACGTGATCAGTGCATGATCAGTCACGTGACCAGTGCATGATAGCTGCGTGATCAGTGCATGATCAGCCACGTGATCAGTGCATGATAGCCACGTGATCAGTGCATGATCAGTCACGTGATCAGTGCATGATCAGTCACGTGATCAGTGCATGATCAGCCACGTGATCAGTGCATGATCAATCACGTGATCAGTGCATGATCAGTCACGTGATCAGTGCATGATAGTCACGTGATCAGTGCATGATCAGCCACGTGATCAGTGCATGATAGCCACGTGATCAGTGCATGATCAGTCACGTGATCAGTGCATGATCAGTCACGTGATCAGTGCATGATCAGCCACGTGATCAGTGCATGATCACGTGATCAGTGCATGATCAGTCACGTGATCAGTGCATGATAGCTACGTGATCAGTGCATGATCAGCCACGTGATCAGTGCATGATAGCCACGTGATCAGTGCATGATCAGTCACGTGATCAGTGCATGATCAGCCACGTGATCAGTGCATGATCCACGTGATCAGTGCATGATCAGCCACGTGATCAGTGCATGATCAGTCACGTGATCAGTGCATGATCAATTACGTGATCAGTGCATGATCAGTCACGTGACCAGTACATGGTTGCTACGTGATCAGTGCATGATCAGCCACGTGATCAGTGCATGATAGCCACGTGATCAGTGCATGATCAGTCACGTGATCAGTGCATGATCAGTCACGTGATCAGTGCATGATCATTTACGTGATCAGTGCATGATCAGTCACGTGACCAGTATATGGTAGCTACGTGATCATTGCATGATCAGCCACGTGAGCAGTGCATGATAGCCACGTGATCTGTGCATGATCAGTTACGTGATCAGTGTATGATCAGCCACGTGATCAGTGCATGAGTGCCACGTGATCAGTGCATGATCAGTCACGTGATCAGTGTGTGATCAGCCACGTGATCAGTGCATGATCAGCCACGTGATCAGTGCATGATAGCCACGTGATCAGTGCATGATCAGTTACGTGATCAGTGCATGATCAGCCACGTGATCAGTGCATGATCAGACACGTGATCAGTGCATGATCAGCCACGTGATCAGTGCATGATATCCACGTGATCAGTGCATGATCAGTCACGTGATCAGTGCATGATCAGTCACGTGATCAGTGCATGATCAGCCACGTGATCAGTGCATGATCAGTCACGTGATCAGTGCATGGTAGCTACGTGATCATTGCATGATCAGCCACGTGATCAGTGCATGATAGCCACGTGATCAGTGCATGATAGCCACGTGATCAGTGCATGATCAGCCACGTGATCAGTGCATGACGAGGCACGTGATCAGTATGATCAGCCACGTGATCAGTGCATGATAGCCACGTGATCAGTGCATGATCAGTCACGTGATCAGTGCATGATCAGTCACGTGATCAGTGCATGATCAGCCACGTGATCAGTGCATGATCAGCCACGTGATCAGTGCATGATCAATCACGTGATCAGTGCATGATCAGTCACGTGATCAGTACATGGTAGCTACGTGATCAGTGCATGATCAGCCACGTGATCAGTGCATGATAGCCACGTGATCAGTGCATGATCAGCCACGTGATCAGTGCATGATCAGTCACGTGATCAGTGCATGATCAGTCACGTGATCAGTGCATGATCAGCCACGTGATCAGTGCATGAGTCATGTATCAGTGCATGATAGCACGTGATCAGTGCATGATCAGTCCGTGATCAGTGCATGATCAGCCACGTGATCAGTGCATGATAGCCACGTGATCAGTGCATGATCAGTCACGTGATCAGTGCATGATCAGCCACGTGATCAGTGCATGATAGCCACGTGATCAGTGCATGACAGCCACGTGATCAGTGCATGATCAGCCACGTGATCAGTGCATGATAGCCACGTGATCAGTGCATGATCAGTCACGTGATCAGTGTATGATCAGCCACGTGAACAGTGCATGCTCAGTCACGTGATCAGGGCGTGCTGAGCTGCGTGATTACTGTCTGCTCATCTGCTTGACAATTGCCAGCTGAGCTGCACGATTCCTGCCTGTCATCTGCTTGACAATTGCCACCTGTGCTGCATAATTCCTGCCTGCTCATCTGCTTGATTATTGCCAGCTGAGCAGCATGATTTCTCACAGCTGAGTTCCATGATTATAGCCTGCTGACTGATTCGTGCCTACTCAGCTCTTTGTTCATTGCCTCCAGAGGCACATGATCAGTGTATGATAGCAAACATGATCAGCGCATGATCAGTCACATGATCAGTGCATGATAAGCCACGTGATCAGTGCATGATCAGTCACGTGATCAGTGCATGATCAGTCACGTGATCAGTGCATGGTAGCAGCGTGATCAGTGCATGATCAGCCACGTGATCAGTGCATGATAGCCACGTGATCAGTGCATGATCAGTCACGTGATCAGTGCATGATCAGCCACGTGATCAGTGCATGATCAGTCACGTGATCAGTGCATGATCAGTCACGTGATCAGTGCATGATAGCTACGTGATCAGTGCATGATCAGCCACGTGATCAGTGCATGATCAGCCACGTGATCAGTGCATGATCAGTCACGTGATCAGTGCATGATCAGCCACGTGATCAGTGCATGATCAGACACGTGATCAGTGCATGATCAGCCACGTGATCAGTGCATGATAGCCACGTGATCAGTGCATGATCAGTCACGTGATCAGTGCATGATCAGCCACGTGATCAGTGCATGATCAGTCACGTGATCAGTGCATGATCAGTCACGTGATCAGTGCATGATCAGTCACGTGATCAGTGCATGATCAGCCACGTGATCAGTGCATGATCAGTTACGTGATCAGTGCATGATCAGTCACGTGACCAGTGCATGATAGCTGCGTGATCAGTGCATGATCAGCCACGTGATCAGTGCATGATAGCCACGTGATCAGTGCATGATCAGCCACGTGATCAGTGCATGATCAGTCACGTGATCAGTGCATGATCAGCCACGTGATCAGTGCATGATAGCCACGTGATCAGTGCATGATAGCCACGTGATCAGTGCATGATCAGTCACGTGATCAGTGCATGATCAGCCACGTGATCAGTGCATGATCAGTCACGTGATCAGTGCATGATCATTACGTGATCAGTGCATGATCAGTCACGTGATCAGTGCATGATAGCCACGTGATCAGTGCATGATCAGCCACGTGATCAGTGCATGATAGCCACGTGATCAGTGCATGATAGCCACGTGATCAGTGCATGATCAGTCACGTGATCAGTGTGATCAGCCACGTGATCAGTGCATGATCAGTCACGTGATCAGTGCATGATCATTACGTGATCAGTGCATGATCAGTCACGTGACCAGTGCATGGTTGCTACGTGATCATTGCATGATCAGCCACGTGAGCAGTGCATGATAGCCACGTGATCAGTGCATGATCAGTCACGTGATCAGTGCATGATCAGTCACGTGATCAGTGCATGATCAGCCACGTGATCAGTGCATGATCAGTCACGTGACCAGTGCATGGTAGCCACGTGATCAGTGCATGATC
The DNA here is from genome assembly GCF_032452875.1 of Bos javanicus. Taxonomy (NCBI): domain Eukaryota; kingdom Metazoa; phylum Chordata; class Mammalia; order Artiodactyla; family Bovidae; genus Bos; species Bos javanicus. The sequence goes on along the minus strand of NW_026893643.1, from coordinate 446,867 downwards.
AGCCACGTGATCAGTGCATGATAGCCACGTGATCAGTGCATGATCAGTTACGTGAGCAGTGTATGATCAGCCACGTGATCAGTGCATGATCAGACACGTGATCAGTGCATGATCAGCCACGTGATCAGTGCATGATACCACGTGATCAGTGCATGATCATCACGTGATCAGTGCATGATCAGCCACGTGATCAGTGCATGATCAGTCACGTGATCAGTGCATGATAGCCACGTGATCAGTGCATGATCAGTCACGTGATCAGTGCATGATCAGTCACGTGATCAGTGCATGATCAGCCACGTGATCAGTGCATGATTGCCACGTGATCAGTGCATGATCAGTCACGTGATCAGTGCATGATCAGTCACGTGATCAGTGCATGATCAGCCACGTGATCAGTGCATGATAGTCACGTGATCAGTGCATGATCAGCACATGATCAGTGCATGATCAGTCACGTGATCAGTACATGATAGCTGCGTGATCAGTGCATGATCAGCCACGTGATCAGTGCATGATAGCCACGTGATCAGTGCATGATCAGTCACATGATCAGTGTATGATCATCCACGTGATCAGTGCATGGGCAGTCATGTGATCAGTGCATGATATAGACGTGATCAGTGCATGATCAGTCCCGTGATCAGTGCATGATAGCCACGTGATCAGTGCATGATCAGTCACCTGATCAGTGTATGATCATTCACGTGACCAGTACATGGTAGCTACATGATCATTGCATGATCAGCCACGTGATAGTGCATGATAGCCACGTGATCAGTGCATGATCAGTCACGTGATCAGTGCATGATCAGTCATGTGACCAGTACATGGTAGCTGCGTGATCATGCATGATCAGCCACGTGATCAGTGCATGATAGCCACGTGATCAGTGCATGATCAGTCACGTGATCAGTGCATGATCAGTCACGTGATCAGTGCATGATCAGCCACGTGATCAGTGCATGATCAGGCACGTGATCAGTGCATGATCAGCCACGTGATCAGTGCATGATAGCCACGTGATCAGTGCATGATCAGTCACGTGATCAGTGCATGATCAGTCACGTGATCAGTGCATGATCAGCCACGTGATCAGTGCATGATCAGCCACGTGATCAGTGCATGATCAATTACGTGATCAGTGCATGATCAGTCACGTGACCAGTACATGGTAGCTACGTGATCATTGCATGATCAGCCACGTGATCAGTGCATGATAGCCACGTGATCAGTGCATGATCAGCCACGTGATCAGTGCATGATCAGCCACGTGATCAGTGCATGATCAGTCACGTGATCAGTGCATGATCAGCCACGTGATCAGTGCATGATCAGTCACGTGTCAGTGCATGATAGCCCGTGATCAGTGCATGATCAGTCCCGTGATCAGTGCATGATCAGCCACGTGATCAGTGCATGATAGCCACGTGATCAGTGCATGATCAGTCACGTGATCAGTGCATGATCAGTCACGTGATCAGGGCCTGCTGAGCTGCGTGATTACTGTCTGCTCATCTTCTTGACAATTGCCAGCTGAGCTGCACGATTCCTGCCTGTCATCTGCTTGACAATTGCCAGCTGTGCTGCGTAATTCCTGCCTGCTCATCTGCTTGATTATTGCCAGCTGAGCAGCATGATTCTCAGAGCTGAGTTCCATGATTATTGCCTGCTGACTGATTCGTGCCTACTCAGCTCTTTGTTCATTGCCTCCAGAGGCACATGATCAGTGTATGACACCAAACATGATCAGCACATGATCAGTCACATGATCAGTGCATGATAAGCCACGTGATCAGTGCATGATCAGTCATGTGATCAGTGCATGATCAGTCACGTGATCAGTGCATGATAGCCACGTGATCAGTGCATGATCAGCCACGTGATCAGTGCATGATCAGTCACGTGATCAGTGCATGATCAGTCACGTGATCAGTGTGTGATCAGCCACGTGATCAGTGCATGATAGCCACGTGATCAGTGCATGATCAGCCACGTGATCAGTGCATGATCATTCACGTGATCTGTGCATGATCAGGCACGTGATCAGTGCATGATCAGCCACGTGATCAGTGCATGATAGCCACGTGATCAGTGCATGATCAGTCACGTGATCAGTGCATGATCAGTCACGTGACCAGTACATGGTAGCTACGTGATCAGTGCATGATCAGCCACGTGATCAGTGCATGATCAGTCACGTGATCAGTGCATGATCAGTCACGTGATCAGTGCATGATCAGCCACGTGATCAGTGCATGATCAGCCACGTGATCAGTGCATGATAGCCACGTGATCAGTGCATGATCAGTCACGTGATCAGTGCATGATCAGCCACGTGATCAGTGCATGATCAGCCACGTGATCAGTGCATGATCAATTACGTGATCAGTGCATGATCAGTCACGTGATCAGTGCATGGTAGCTACGTGATCAGTGCATGATCAGCCACGTGATCAGTGCATGATAGCCACGTGATCAGTGCATGATCAGTCACGTGATCAGTGCATGATCAGTCACGTGATCAGTGCATGATCAGTCACGTGATCAGTGCATGATCAATTACGTGATCAGTGCATGATCAGTCACGTGACCAGTACATGGTAGCTACGTGATCATTGCATGATCAGCCACGTGATCAGTGCATGATAGCCACGTGATCAGTGCATGATCAGTCACGTGATCAGTGCATGATCATCCACGTGATCAGTGCATGATCAGTCACGTGATCAGTGCATGATATAGACGTGATCAGTGCATGATCAGTCACGTGATCAGTGCATGATCAGCCACGTGATCAGTGCATGATAGCCACGTGATCAGTGCATGATAGCCAGTGATCAGTGCATGATCAGTCACGTGATCAGTGCATGATCAGCCACGTGATCAGTGCATGATAGCCACTGATCAGTGCATGATCAGTCACGTGATCAGTGCATGATCAGTCACGTGATCAGTGCATGATCAGCCACGTGATCAGTGCATGATCAGTCACGTGATCAGTGCATGATCAGTCACGTGATCAGTGCATGATCAGTCACGTGATCAGTGCATGATCAGCCACGTGATCAGTGCATGATAGCCACGTGATCAGTGCATGATCAGCCACGTGATCAGTGCATGATAGCCACGTGATCAGTGCATGATCAGTCACGTGATCAGTGCATGATCAGTCACGTGATCAGTGCATGATAGCTGCGTGATCAGTGCATGATCAGCCACGTGATCAGTGCATGATAGCCACGTGATCAGTGCATGATCAGTCACGTGATCAGTGCATGATCAGTCACGTGATCAGTGCATGATCAGCCACGTGATCAGTGCATGATCAGTCACGTGATCAGTGCATGATCAGTCACGTGATCAGTGCATGGCAGTCACGTGATCAGTGCATGATCAGCCACGTGATCAGTGCATGATAGCCACGTGATCAGTGCATGATCAGTCACGTGATCAGTGCATGATCAGTCACGTGATCAGTGCATGATCAGCCACGTGATCAGTGCATGATCAGCCGTGATCAGTGCATGATCAGTCACGTGATCAGTGCATGATAGCTACGTGATCAGTGCATGATCAGCCACGTGATCAGTGCATGATAGCCACGTGATCAGTGCATGATCAGTCACGTGATCAGTGCATGATCAGCCACGTGATCAGTGCATGATATCCACGTGATCAGTGCATGATCAGCCACGTGATCAGTGCATGATCAGTCACGTGATCAGTGCATGATCAATTACGTGATCAGTGCATGATCAGTCACGTGACCAGTACATGGTTGCTACGTGATCATTGCATGATCAGCCACGTGAGCAGTGCATGATAGCCACGTGATCAGTGCATGATCAGTCACGTGATCAGTGCATGATCAGTCACGTGATCAGTGCATGATCATTTACGTGATCAGTGCATGATCAGTCACGTGACCAGTATATGGTAGCTACGTGATCATTGCATGATCAGCCACGTGAGCAGTGCATGATAGCCACGTGATCAGTGCATGATCAGTTACGTGATCAGTGTATGATCAGCCACGTGATCAGTGCATGAGTGCCACGTGATCAGTGCATGATCAGTCACGTGATAGTGTGTGATCAGCCACGTGATCAGTGCATGATCAGCCACGTGATCAGTGCATGATAGCCACGTGATCAGTGCATGATCAGTTACGTGATCAGTGCATGATCAGCCACGTGATCAGTGCATGATCAGACACGTGATCAGTGCATGATCAGCCACGTGATCAGTGCATGATATCCACGTGATCAGTGCATGATCAGTCACGTGATCAGTGCATGATCAGTCACGTGATCAGTGCATGATCAGCCACGTGATCAGTGCATGATCAGTCACGTGATCAGTGCATGATAGCTACGTGATCATTGCATGATCAGCCACGTGATCAGTGCATGATAGCCACGTGATCAGTGCATGATAGCCACGTGATCAGTGCATGATCAGCCACGTGATCAGTGCATGATCAGCACGTGATCAGTATGATCAGCCACGTGATCAGTGCATGATAGCCACGTGATCAGTGCATGATCAGTCACGTGATCAGTGCATGATCAGTCACGTGATCAGTGCATGATCAGCCACGTGATCAGTGCATGATCAGCCACGTGATCAGTGCATGATCAATTACGTGATCAGTGCATGATCAGTCACGTGATCAGTACATGATAGCTACGTGATCAGTGCATGATCAGCCACGTGATCAGTGCATGATAGCCACGTGATCAGTGCATGATCAGCCACGTGATCAGTGCATGATCAGTCACGTGATCAGTGCATGATCAGTCACGTGATCAGTGCATGATCATCCACGTGATCAGTGCATGTCAGTCATGTGATCAGTGCATGATAGCACGTGATCAGTGCATGATCAGTCCGTGATCAGTGCATGATCAGCCACGTGATCAGTGCATGATAGCCACGTGATCAGTGCATGATCAGTCACGTGATCAGTGCATGATCAGCCACGTGATCAGTGCATGATCAGCCACGTGATCAGTGCATACAATTACGTGATCAGTGCATGATCAGTCACGTGATCAGTGCATGATAGCCACGTGATCAGTGCATGATCAGTCACGTGATCAGTGTATGATCAGCCACGTGAACAGTGCATGCTCAGTCACGTGATCAGGGCCTGCTGAGCTGCGTGATTACTGTCTGCTCATCTGCTTGACAATTGCCAGCTGAGCTGCACGATTCCTGCCTGTCATCTGCTTGACAATTGCCAGCTGTGCTGCATAATTCCTGCCTGCTCATCTGCTTGATTATTGCCAGCTGAGCAGCATGATTTCTCACAGCTGAGTTCCATGATTATTGCCTGCTGACTGATTCCTGCCTACTCAGCTCTTTGTTCATTGCCTCCAGAGGCACATGATCAGTGTATGATAGCAAACATGATCAGCACATGATCAGTCACATGATCAGTGCATGATAAGCCACGTGATCAGTGCATGATCAGTCACGTGATCAGTGCATGATCAGTCACGTGATCAGTGCATGGTAGCACGTGATCAGTGCATGATCAGCCACGTGATCAGTGCATGATAGCCACGTGATCAGTGCATGATCAGTCACGTGATCAGTGCATGATCAGCCACGTGATCAGTGCATGATCAGTCACGTGATCAGTGCATGATCAGTCACGTGATCAGTGCATGATAGCTACGTGATCAGTGCATGATCAGCCACGTGATCAGTGCATGATCAGCCACGTGATCAGTGCATGATCAGTCACGTGATCAGTGCATGATCAGCCACGTGATCAGTGCATGATCAGTCACGTGATCAGTGCATGATCAGCCACGTGATCAGTGCATGATAGCCACGTGATCAGTGCATGATCAGTCACGTGATCAGTGCATGATCAGCCACGTGATCAGTGCATGATCAGTCACGTGATCAGTGCATGATCAGTCACGTGATCAGTGCATGATCAGTCACGTGATCAGTGCATGATCAGCCACGTGATCAGTGCATGATCAAGTCACGTGATCAGTGCATGATCAGTCACGTGATCAGTGCATGATAGCTACGTGATCAGTGCATGATCAGCCACGTGATCAGTGCATGATAGCCACGTGATCAGTGCATGATAGCCACGTGATCAGTGCATGATCAGTCACGTGATCAGTGCATGATCAGCCACGTGATCAGTGCATGATAGCCACGTGATCAGTGCATGATAGCCACGTGATCAGTGCATGATCAGTCACGTGATCAGTGCATGATCAGCCACGTGATCAGTGCATGATCAGTCACGTGATCAGTGCATGATCATTACGTGATCAGTGCATGATCAGTCACGTGATCAGTGCATGGTAGCTACGTGATCAGTGCATGATCAGCCACGTGATCAGTGCATGATAGCCACGTGATCAGTGCATGATCAGCCACGTGATCAGTGCATGATCAGTCACGTGATCAGTGCATGATCAGCCACGTGATCAGTGCATGATAGCCACGTGATCAGTGCATGATAGCCACGTGATCAGTGCATGATCAGTCACGTGATCAGTGTGATCAGCCACGTGATCAGTGCATGATCAGTCACGTGATCAGTGCATGATCATTACGTGATCAGTGCATGATCAGTCACGTGACCAGTACATGGTTGCTACGTGATCATTGCATGATCAGCCACGTGAGCAGTGCATGATAGCCACGTGATCAGTGCATGATCAGTCACGTGATCAGTGCATGATCAGTCACGTGATCAGTGCATGATCACGTGATCAGTGCATGATCAGTCACGTGACCAGTATATGGTAGCCACGTGATCATTGCATGATCAGCCACGTGATCAGTGCATGATAGCCACGTGATCAGTGCATGATCAGTTACGTGAGCAGTGTATGATCAGCCACGTGATCAGTGCATGATCAGACACGTGATCAGTGCATGATCAGCCACGTGATCAGTGCATGATACCACGTGATCAGTGCATGATCATCACGTGATCAGTGCATGATCAGCCACGTGATCAGTGCATGATCAGTCACGTGATCAGTGCATGATAGCCACGTGATCAGTGCATGATCAGTCACGTGATCAGTGCATGATCAGCCACGTGATCAGTGCATGATCAGCCACGTGATCAGTGCATGATTGCCACGTGATCAGTGCATGATCAGTCACGTGATCAGTGCATGATCAGTCACGTGATCAGTGCATGATCAGCCACGTGATCAGTGCATGATAGCCACGTGATCAGTGCATGATCAGCCACATGATCAGTGCATGATCAGTCACGTGATCAGTACATGATAGCTGCGTGATCAGTGCATGATCAGCCACGTGATCAGTGCATGATAGCCACGTGATCAGTGCATGATCAGTCACATGATCAGTGTATGATCATCCACGTGATCAGTGCATGATCAGTCATGTGATCAGTGCATGATATAGACGTGATCAGTGCATGATCAGTCACGTGATCAGTGCATGATAGCCACGTGATCAGTGCATGATCAGTCACCTGATCAGTGTATGATCATTCACGTGACCTGTACATGGTAGCTACATGATCATTGCATGATCAGCCACGTGATAGTGCATGATAGCCACGTGATCAGTGCATGATCAGTCACGTGATCAGTGCATGATCAGTCATGTGACCAGTACATGGTAGCTGCGTGATCATGCATGATCAGCCACGTGATCAGTGCATGATAGCCACGTGATCAGTGCATGATCAGTCACGTGATCAGTGCATGATCAGTCACGTGATCAGTGCATGATCAGCCACGTGATCAGTGCATGATCAGCACGTGATCAGTGCATGATCAGCCACGTGATCAGTGCATGATAGCCACGTGATCAGTGCATGATCAGTCACGTGATCAGTGCATGATCAGTCACGTGATCAGTGCATGATCAGCCACGTGATCAGTGCATGATCAGCCACGTGATCAGTGCATGATCAATTACGTGATCAGTGCATGATCAGTCACGTGACCAGTACATGGTAGCTACGTGATCATTGCATGATCAGCCACGTGATCAGTGCATGATAGCCACGTGATCAGTGCATGATCAGCCACGTGATCAGTGCATGATCAGCCACGTGATCAGTGCATGATCAGTCACGTGATCAGTGCATGATCAGCCACGTGATCAGTGCATGATCAGTCATGTGTCAGTGCATGATAGCCCGTGATCAGTGCATGATCAGTCCCGTGATCAGTGCATGATCAGCCACGTGATCAGTGCATGATAGCCACGTGATCAGTGCATGATCAGCCACGTGATCAGTGCATGATCAGTCACGTGATCAGGGCCTGCTGAGCTGCGTGATTACTGTCTGCTCATCTGCTTGACAATTGCCAGCTGAGCTGCACGATTCCTGCCTGTCATCTGCTTGACAATTGCCAGCTGTGCTGCGTAATTCCTGCCTGCTCAGCTGCTTGATTATTGCCAGCTGAGCAGCATGATTTCTCACAGCTGAGTTCCATGATTATTGCCTGCTGACTGATTCGTGCCTACTCAGCTCTTTGTTCATTGCCTCCAGAGGCACATGATCAGTGTATGATAGCAAACATGATCAGCGCATGATCAGTCACATGATCAGTGCATGATAAGCCACGTGATCAGTGCATGATCAGTCATGTGATCAGTGCATGATCAGTCACGTGATCAGTGCATGATAGCCACGTGATCAGTGCATGATCAGCCACGTGATCAGTGCATGATCAGTCACGTGATCAGTGCATGATCAGTCACGTGATCAGTGCATGATCAGCCACGTGATCAGTGCATGATAGCCACGTGATCAGTGCATGATAGCCACGTGATCAGTGCATGATCATTCACGTGATCTGTGCATGATCAGGCACGTGATCAGTGCATGATCAGCCACGTGATCAGTGCATGATAGCCACGTGATCAGTGCATGATCAGTCACGTGATCAGTGCATGATCAGTCACGTGACCAGTACATGGTAGCTACGTGATCAGTGCATGATCAGCCACGTGATCAGTGCATGATCAGTCACGTGATCAGTGCATGATCAGTCACGTGATCAGTGCATGATCAGCCACGTGATCAGTGCATGATCAGCCACGTGATCAGTGCATGATAGCCACGTGATCAGTGCATGATCAGTCACGTGATCAGTGCATGATCAGCCACGTGATCAGTGCATGATCAGCCACGTGATCAGTGCATGATCAATTACGTGATCAGTGCATGATCAGTCACGTGATCAGTGCATGGTAGCTACGTGATCAGTGCATGATCAGCCACGTGATCAGTGCATGATAGCCACGTGATCAGTGCATGATCAGTCACGTGATCAGTGCATGATCAGTCACGTGATCAGTGCATGATCAGTCACGTGATCAGTGCATGATCAGTTACGTGATCAGTGCATGATCAGTCACGTGATCAGTGCATGGTAGCTACGTGATCAGTGCATGATCAGCCACGTGATCAGTGCATGATAGCCACGTGATCAGTGCATGATCAGTCACGTGATCAGTGCATGATCATCCACGTGATCAGTGCATGATCAGTCACGTGATCAGTGCATGATATAGACGTGATCAGTGCATGATCAGTCACGTGATCAGTGCATGATCAGCCACGTGATCAGTGCATGATAGCCACGTGATCAGTGCATGATAGCCAGTGATCAGTGCATGATCAGTCACGTGATCAGTGCATGATCAGCCACGTGATCAGTGCATGATAGCCACTGATCAGTGCATGATCAGTCACGTGATCAGTGCATGATCAGTCACGTGATCAGTGCATGATCAGCCACGTGATCAGTGCATGATCAGTCACGTGATCAGTGCATGATCAGTCACGTGATCAGTGCATGATCAGCCACGTGATCAGTGCATGATCAGCCACGTGATCAGTGCATGATAGCCACGTGATCAGTGCATGATCAGCCACGTGATCAGTGCATGATAGCCACGTGATCAGTGCATGATCAGTCACGTGATCAGTGCATGATCAGTCACGTGATCAGTGCATGGTAGCTGCGTGATCAGTGCATGATCAGCCACGTGATCAGTGCATGATAGCCACGTGATCAGTGCATGATCAGTCACGTGATCAGTGCATGATCAGTCACGTGATCAGTGCATGATCAGCCACGTGATCAGTGCATGATCATTACGTGATCAGTGCATGATCAGTCACGTGATCAGTGCATGATAGTCACGTGATCAGTGCATGATCAGCCACGTGATCAGTGCATGATAGCCACGTGATCAGTGCATGATCAGTCACGTGATCAGTGCATGATCAGTCACGTGATCAGTGCATGATCAGCCACGTGATCAGTGCATGATCAGTCACGTGATCAGTGCATGATCAGTCACGTGATCAGTGCATGATAGCTACGTGATCAGTGCATGATCAGCCACGTGATCAGTGCATGATAGCCACGTGATCAGTGCATGATCAGTCACGTGATCAGTGCATGATCAGCCACGTGATCAGTGCATGATATCCACGTGATCAGTGCATGATCAGCCACGTGATCAGTGCATGATCAGTCACGTGATCAGTGCATGATCAATTACGTGATCAGTGCATGATCAGTCACGTGACCAGTACATGGTTGCTACGTGATCATTGCATGATCAGCCACGTGATCAGTGCATGATAGCCACGTGATCAGTGCATGATCAGTCACGTGATCAGTGCATGATCAGTCACGTGATCAGTGCATGATCATTTACGTGATCAGTGCATGATCAGTCACGTGACCAGTATATGGTAGCTACGTGATCATTGCATGATCAGCCACGTGAGCAGTGCATGATAGCCACGTGATCAGTGCATGATCAGTTACGTGATCAGTGTATGATCAGCCACGTGATCAGTGCATGAGTGCCACGTGATCAGTGCATGATCAGTCACGTGATCAGTGTGTGATCAGCCACGTGATCAGTGCATGATCAGCCACGTGATCAGTGCATGATAGCCACGTGATCAGTGCATGATCAGTTACGTGATCAGTGCATGATCAGCCACGTGATCAGTGCATGATCAGACACGTGATCAGTGCATGATCAGCCACGTGATCAGTGCATGATATCCACGTGATCAGTGCATGATCAGTCACGTGATCAGTGCATGATCAGTCACGTGATCAGTGCATGATCAGCCACGTGATCAGTGCATGATCAGTCACGTGATCAGTGCATGGTAGCTACGTGATCATTGCATGATCAGCCACGTGATCAGTGCATGATAGCCACGTGATCAGTGCATGATAGCCACGTGATCAGTGCATGATCAGCCACGTGATCAGTGCATGATCAGCCACGTGATCAGTATGATCAGCCACGTGATCAGTGCATGATAGCCACGTGATCAGTGCATGATCAGTCACGTGATCAGTGCATGATCAGTCACGTGATCAGTGCATGATCAGCCACGTGATCAGTGCATGATCAGCCACGTGATCAGTGCATGATCAATCACGTGATCAGTGCATGATCAGTCACGTGATCAGTGCATGATAGCTACGTGATCAGTGCATGATCAGCCACGTGATCAGTGCATGATAGCCACGTGATCAGTGCATGATCAGCCACGTGATCAGTGCATGATCAGTCACGTGATCAGTGCATGATCAGTCACGTGATCAGTGCATGATCAGCCACGTGATCAGTGCATGTGGAGTCATGTGTCAGTGCATGATAGCACGTGATCAGTGCATGATCAGTCCGTGATCAGTGCATGATCAGCCACGTGATCAGTGCATGATAGCCACGTGATCAGTGCATGATCAGTCACGTGATCAGTGCATGATCAGCCACGTGATCAGTGCATGATCAGCCACGTGATCAGTGCATGACAATTACGTGATCAGTGCATGATCAGCCACGTGATCAGTGCATGATAGCCACGTGATCAGTGCATGATCAGTCACGTGATCAGTGTATGATCAGCCACGTGAACAGTGCATGCTCAGTCACGTGATCAGGGCCTGCTGAGCTGCGTGATTACTGTCTGCTCATCTGCTTGACAATTGCCAGCTGAGCTGCACGATTCCTGCCTGTCATCTGCTTGACAATTGCCAGCTGTGCTGCATAATTCCTGCCTGCTCAGCTGCTTGATTATTGCCAGCTGAGCAGCATGATTTCTCACAGCTGAGTTCCATGATTATTGCCTGCTGACTGATTCCTGCCTACTCAGCTCTTTGTTCATTGCCTCCAGAGGCACATGATCAGTGTATGATAGCAAACATGATCAGCACATGATCAGTCACATGATCAGTGCATGATAAGCCACGTGATCAGTGCATGATCAAGTACGTGATCAGTGCATGATCAGTCACGTGATCAGTGCATGATAGCACGTGATCAGTGCATGATCAGCCACGTGATCAGTGCATGATAGCCACGTGATCAGTGCATGATCAGTCACGTGATCAGTGCATGATCAGCCACGTGATCAGTGCATGATCAGTCACGTGATCAGTGCATGATCAGTCACGTGATCAGTGCATGATAGCTACGTGATCAGTGCATGATCAGCCACGTGATCAGTGCATGATCAGCCACGTGATCAGTGCATGATCAGTCACGTGATCAGTGCATGATCAGCCACGTGATCAGTGCATGATCAGACACGTGATCAGTGCATGATCAGCCACGTGATCAGTGCATGATAGCCACGTGATCAGTGCATGATCAGTCACGTGATCAGTGCATGATCAGCCACGTGATCAGTGCATGATCAGTCACGTGATCAGTGCATGATCAGTCACGTGATCAGTGCATGATCAGTCACGTGATCAGTGCATGATCAGCCACGTGATCAGTGCATGATCAGTCACGTGATCAGTGCATGATCAGTCACGTGATCAGTGCATGAGCTGCGTGATCAGTGCATGATCAGCCACGTGATCAGTGCATGATAGCCACGTGATCAGTGCATGATAGCCACGTGATCAGTGCATGATCAGTCACGTGATCAGTGCATGATCAGCCACGTGATCAGTGCATGATAGCCACGTGATCAGTGCATGATAGCCACGTGATCAGTGCATGATCAGTCACGTGATCAGTGCATGATCAGCCACGTGATCAGTGCATGATCAGTCACGTGATCAGTGCATGATCATTACGTGATCAGTGCATGATCAGTCACGTGACCAGTGCATGGTAGCTACGTGATCAGTGCATGATCAGCCACGTGATCAGTGCATGATAGCCACGTGATCAGTGCATGATCAGCCACGTGATCAGTGCATGATCAGTCACGTGATCAGTGCATGATCAGCCACGTGATCAGTGCATGATAGCCACGTGATCAGTGCATGATAGCCACGTGATCAGTGCATGATCAGTCACGTGATCAGTGCATGATCAGCCACGTGATCAGTGCATGATCAGTCACGTGATCAGTGCATGATCATTACGTGATCAGTGCATGATCAGTCACGTGACCAGTACATGGTTGCTACGTGATCATTGCATGATCAGCCACGTGATCAGTGCATGATAGCCACGTGATCAGTGCATGATCAGTCACGTGATCAGTGCATGATCAGTCACGTGATCAGTGCATGATCAGTTACGTGATCAGTGCATGATCAGTCACGTGACCAGTATATGGTAGCCACGTGATCAGTGCATGATCAGCCACGTGATCAGTGCATGATAGCCACGTGATCAGTGCATGATCAGTTACGTGAGCAGTGTATGATCAGCCACGTGATCAGTGCATGATCAGCCACGTGATCAGTGCATGATCAGCCACGTGATCAGTGCATGATACCACGTGATCAGTGCATGATCATCACGTGATCAGTGCATGATCAGCCACGTGATCAGTGCATGATCAGTCACGTGATCAGTGCATGATAGCCACGTGATCAGTGCATGATCAGTCACGTGATCAGTGCATGATCAGCCACGTGATCAGTGCATGATCAGCCACGTGATCAGTGCATGATTGCCACGTGATCAGTGCATGATCAGTCACGTGATCAGTGCATGATCAGTCACGTGATCAGTGCATGATCAGCCACGTGATCAGTGCATGATAGCCACGTGATCAGTGCATGATCAGCCACGTGATCAGTGCATGATCAGTCACGTGATCAGTACATGATAGCTGCGTGATCAGTGCATGATCAGCCACGTGATCAGTGCATGATAGCCACGTGATCAGTGCATGATCAGTCACATGATCAGTGTATGATCATCCACGTGATCAGTGCATGGGCAGTCATGTGATCAGTGCATGATATAGACGTGATCAGTGCATGATCAGTCACGTGATCAGTGCATGATAGCCACGTGATCAGTGCATGATCAGTCACCTGATGGGTGTATGATCATTCACGTGACCAGTACATGGTAGCTACATGATCATTGCATGATCAGCCACGTGAGTAGTGCATGATAGCCACGTGATCAGTGCATGATCAGTCACGTGATCAGTGCATGATCAGTCATGTGACCAGTACATGGTAGCTGCGTGATCATGCATGATCAGCCACGTGATCAGTGCATGATAGCCACGTGATCAGTGCATGATCAGTCACGTGATCAGTGCATGATCAGTCACGTGATCAGTGCATGATCAGCCACGTGATCAGTGCATGATCAGCACGTGATCAGTGCATGATCAGCCACGTGATCAGTGCATGATAGCCACGTGATCAGTGCATGATCAGTCACGTGATCAGTGCATGATCAGTCACGTGATCAGTGCATGATCAGCCACGTGATCAGTGCATGATCAGCCACGTGATCAGTGCATGATCAATTACGTGATCAGTGCATGATCAGTCACGTGACCAGTACATGGTAGCTACGTGATCATTGCATGATCAGCCACGTGATCAGTGCATGATAGCCACGTGATCAGTGCATGATCAGCCACGTGATCAGTGCATGATCAGCCACGTGATCAGTGCATGATCAGTCACGTGATCAGTGCATGATCAGCCACGTGATCAGTGCATGATCAGTCATGTGTCAGTGCATGATAGCCACGTGATCAGTGCATGATCAGTCACGTGATCAGTGCATGATCAGCCACGTGATCAGTGCATGATAGCCACGTGATCAGTGCATGATCAGCCACGTGATCAGTGCATGATCAGTCACGTGATCAGGGCCTGCTGAGCTGCGTGATTACTGTCTGCTCATCTGCTTGACAATTGCCAGCTGAGCTGCACGATTCCTGCCTGTCATCTGCTTGACAATTGCCAGCTGTGCTGCGTAATTCCTGCCTGCTCAGCTGCTTGATTATTGCCAGCTGAGCAGCATGATTTCTCACAGCTGAGTTCCATGATTATTGCCTGCTGACTGATTCGTGCCTACTCAGCTCTTTGTTCATTGCCTCCAGAGGCACATGATCAGTGTATGATAGCAAACATGATCAGCGCATGATCAGTCACATGATCAGTGCATGATAAGCCACGTGATCAGTGCATGATCAGTCATGTGATCAGTGCATGATCAGTCACGTGATCAGTGCATGATAGCTGCGTGATCAGTGCATGATCAGCCACGTGATCAGTGCATGATCAGTCACGTGATCAGTGCATGATCAGCCACGTGATCAGTGCATGATCAGCCACGTGATCAGTGCATGATCAGCCACGTGATCAGTGCATGATCATTCACGTGATCAGTGCATGATCAGGCACGTGATCAGTGCATGATCAGCCACGTGATCAGTGCATGATAGCCACGTGATCAGTGCATGATCAGTCACGTGATCAGTGCATGATCAGTCACGTGACCAGTACATGGTAGCTACGTGATCAGTGCATGATCAGCCACGTGATCAGTGCATGATCAGTCACGTGATCAGTGCATGATCAGTCACGTGATCAGTGCATGATCAGCCACGTGATCAGTGCATGATCAGCCACGTGATCAGTGCATGATAGCCACGTGATCAGTGCATGATCAGTCACGTGATCAGTGCATGATCAGCCACGTGATCAGTGCATGATCAGCCACGTGATCAGTGCATGATCAATTACGTGATCAGTGCATGATCAGTCACGTGACCAGCATGGTAGCTACGTGATCAGTGCATGATCAGCCACGTGATCAGTGCATGATAGCCACGTGATCAGTGCATGATCAGTCACGTGATCAGTGCATGATCAGTCACGTGATCAGTGCATGATCAGTCACGTGATCAGTGCATGATCAGTTACGTGATCAGTGCATGATCAGTCACGTGATCAGTGCATGGTAGCTACGTGATCATTGCATGATCAGCCACGTGATCAGTGCATGATAGCCACGTGATCAGTGCATGATCAGTCACGTGATCAGTGCATGATCATCCACGTGATCAGTGCATGATCAGTCACGTGATCAGTGCATGATATAGACGTGATCAGTGCATGATCAGTCACGTGATCAGTGCATGATCAGCCACGTGATCAGTGCATGATAGCCACGTGATCAGTGCATGATCAGCCAGTGATCAGTGCATGATCAGTCACGTGATCAGTGCATGATCAGCCACGTGATCAGTGCATGATAGCCACGTGATCAGTGCATGATCAGTCACGTGATCAGTGCATGATCAGTCACGTGATCAGTGCATGATCAGCCACGTGATCAGTGCATGATCAGTCACGTGATCAGTGCATGATCAGTCACGTGATCAGTGCATGATCAGTCACGTGATCAGTGCATGATCAGCCACGTGATCAGTGCATGATAGCCACGTGATCAGTGCATGATCAGCCACGTGATCAGTGCATGATAGCCACGTGATCAGTGCATGATCAGTCACGTGATCAGTGCATGATCAGTCACGTGATCAGTGCATGATAGCTGCGTGATCAGTGCATGATCAGCCACGTGATCAGTGCATGATAGCCACGTGATCAGTGCATGATCAGTCACGTGATCAGTGCATGATCAGTCACGTGATCAGTGCATGATCAGCCACGTGATCAGTGCATGATCAGTCACGTGATCAGTGCATGATCAGTCACGTGATCAGTGCATGATAGTCACGTGATCAGTGCATGATCAGCCACGTGATCAGTGCATGATAGCCACGTGATCAGTGCATGATCAGTCACGTGATCAGTGCATGATCAGTCACGTGATCAGTGCATGATCAGCCACGTGATCAGTGCATGATCAGTCACGTGATCAGTGCATGATCAGTCACGTGATCAGTGCATGATAGCTACGTGATCAGTGCATGATCAGCCACGTGATCAGTGCATGATAGCCACGTGATCAGTGCATGATCAGTCACGTGATCAGTGCATGATCAGCCACGTGATCAGTGCATGATAGCCACGTGATCAGTGCATGATCAGCCACGTGATCAGTGCATGATCAGTCACGTGATCAGTGCATGATCATTACGTGATCAGTGCATGATCAGTCACGTGACCAGTACATGGTTGCTACGTGATCAGTGCATGATCAGCCACGTGATCAGTGCATGATAGCCACGTGATCAGTGCATGATCAGTCACGTGATCAGTGCATGATCAGTCACGTGATCAGTGCATGATCATTTACGTGATCAGTGCATGATCAGTCACGTGACCAGTATATGGTAGCTACGTGATCATTGCATGATCAGCCACGTGAGCAGTGCATGATAGCCACGTGATCAGTGCATGATCAGTTACGTGATCAGTGTATGATCAGCCACGTGATCAGTGCATGAGTGCCACGTGATCAGTGCATGATCAGTCACGTGATCAGTGTGATCAGCCACGTGATCAGTGCATGATCAGCCACGTGATCAGTGCATGATAGCCACGTGATCAGTGCATGATCAGTTACGTGATCAGTGCATGATCAGCCACGTGATCAGTGCATGATCAGACACGTGATCAGTGCATGATCAGCCACGTGATCAGTGCATGATATCCACGTGATCAGTGCATGATCAGTCACGTGATCAGTGCATGATCAGCCACGTGATCAGTGCATGATCAGCCACGTGATCAGTGCATGATCAGTCACGTGATCAGTGCATGATAGCTACGTGATCATTGCATGATCAGCCACGTGATCAGTGCATGATAGCCACGTGATCAGTGCATGATAGCCACGTGATCAGTGCATGATCAGCCACGTGATCAGTGCATGATCAGCCACGTGATCAGTATGATCAGCCACGTGATCAGTGCATGATAGCCACGTGATCAGTGCATGATCAGTCACGTGATCAGTGCATGATCAGTCACGTGATCAGTGCATGATCAGCCACGTGATCAGTGCATGATCAGCCACGTGATCAGTGCATGATCAATCACGTGATCAGTGCATGATCAGTCACGTGATCAGTACATGGTAGCTACGTGATCAGTGCATGATCAGCCACGTGATCAGTGCATGATAGCCACGTGATCAGTGCATGATCAGCCACGTGATCAGTGCATGATCAGTCACGTGATCAGTGCATGATCAGTCACGTGATCAGTGCATGATCATCCACGTGATCAGTGCATGATCAGTCATGTGTCAGTGCATGATAGCACGTGATCAGTGCATGATCAGTCCGTGATCAGTGCATGATCAGCCACGTGATCAGTGCATGATAGCCACGTGATCAGTGCATGATCAGTCACGTGATCAGTGCATGATCAGCCACGTGATCAGTGCATGATCAGCCACGTGATCAGTGCATGACAGTTACGTGATCAGTGCATGATCAATCACGTGATCAGTGCATGATAGCCACGTGATCAGTGCATGATCAGTCACGTGATCAGTGTATGATCAGCCACGTGAACAGTGCATGCTCAGTCACGTGATCAGGGCCTGCTGAGCTGCGTGATTACTGTCTGCTCATCTGCTTGACAATTGCCAGCTGAGCTGCACGATTCCTGCCTGTCATCTGCT
Source organism: Bos javanicus (assembly GCF_032452875.1). NCBI lineage: Eukaryota > Metazoa > Chordata > Mammalia > Artiodactyla > Bovidae > Bos > Bos javanicus. The sequence goes on along the minus strand of NW_026893643.1, from coordinate 428,021 downwards.
TGACAATTGCCAGCTGTGCTGCATAATTCCTGCCTGCTCAGCTGCTTGATTATTGCCAGCTGAGCAGCATGATTTCTCACAGCTGAGTTCCATGATTATTGCCTGCTGACTGATTCGTGCCTACTCAGCTCTTTGTTCATTGCCTCCAGAGGCACATGATCAGTGTATGATAGCAAACATGATCAGCACATGATCAGTCACATGATCAGTGCATGATAAGCCACGTGATCAGTGCATGATCAGTTACGTGATCAGTGCATGATCAGTCATGTGATCAGTACATGGTAGCACGTGATCAGTGCATGATCAGCCACGTGATCAGTGCATGATAGCCACGTGATCAGTGCATGATCAGTCACGTGATCAGTGCATGATCAGCCACGTGATCAGTGCATGATCAGTCACGTGATCAGTGCATGATCAGTCACGTGATCAGTGCATGATAGCTACGTGATCAGTGCATGATCAGCCACGTGATCAGTGCATGATCAGCCACGTGATCAGTGCATGATCAGTCACGTGATCAGTGCATGATCAGCCACGTGATCAGTGCATGATCAGCCACGTGATCAGTGCATGATCAGCCACGTGATCAGTGCATGATAGCCACGTGATCAGTGCATGATCAGTCACGTGATCAGTGCATGATCAGCCACGTGATCAGTGCATGATCAGTCACGTGATCAGTGCATGATCAGTCACGTGATCAGTGCATGATCAGTCACGTGATCAGTGCATGATCAGCCACGTGATCAGTGCATGATCAATTACGTGATCAGTGCATGATCAGTCACGTGATCAGTGCATGATAGCTGCGTGATCAGTGCATGATCAGCCACGTGATCAGTGCATGATAGCCACGTGATCAGTGCATGATAGCCACGTGATCAGTGCATGATCAGTCACGTGATCAGTGCATGATCAGCCACGTGATCAGTGCATGATAGCCACGTGATCAGTGCATGATAGCCACGTGATCAGTGCATGATCAGTCACGTGATCAGTGCATGATCAGCCACGTGATCAGTGCATGATCAGTCACGTGATCAGTGCATGATCATTACGTGATCAGTGCATGATCAGTCACGTGACCAGTGCATGGTTGCTACGTGATCAGTGCATGATCAGCCACGTGATCAGTGCATGATAGCCACGTGATCAGTGCATGATCAGTCACGTGATCAGTGCATGATCAGTCACGTGATCAGTGCATGATCATTTACGTGATCAGTGCATGATCAGTCACGTGACCAGTATATGGTAGCTACGTGATCATTGCATGATCAGCCACGTGATCAGTGCATGATAGCCACGTGATCAGTGCATGATCAGTTACGTGAGCAGTGTATGATCAGCCACGTGATCAGTGCATGATCAGACACGTGATCAGTGCATGATCAGCCACGTGATCAGTGCATGATACCACGTGATCAGTGCATGATCATCACGTGATCAGTGCATGATCAGCCACGTGATCAGTGCATGATCAGTCACGTGATCAGTGCATGATAGCCACGTGATCAGTGCATGATCAGTCACGTGATCAGTGCATGATCAGTCACGTGATCAGTGCATGATCAGCCACGTGATCAGTGCATGATTGCCACGTGATCAGTGCATGATCAGTCACGTGATCAGTGCATGATCAGTCACGTGATCAGTGCATGATCAGCCACGTGATCAGTGCATGATAGCCACGTGATCAGTGCATGATCAGCCACGTGATCAGTGCATGATCAGTCACGTGATCAGCACATGATAGCTGCGTGATCAGTGCATGATCAGCCACGTGATCAGTGCATGATAGCCACGTGATCAGTGCATGATCAGTCACATGATCAGTGTATGATCATCCACGTGATCAGTGCATGATCAGTCATGTGATCAGTGCATGATATAGACGTGATCAGTGCATGATCAGTCACGTGATCAGTGCATGATAGCCACGTGATCAGTGCATGATCAGTCACGTGATCAGTGCATGATCATTCACGTGACCAGTACATGGTAGCTACATGATCAGTGCATGATCAGCCACGTGATCAGTGCATGATAGCCACGTGATCAGTGCATGATCAGTCACGTGATCAGTGCATGATCAGTCACGTGACCAGTACATGGTAGCTGCGTGATCATGCATGATCAGCCACGTGATCAGTGCATGATAGCCACGTGATCAGTGCATGATCACGTGATCAGTGCATGATCAGTCACGTGATCAGTGCATGATCAGCCACGTGATCAGTGCATGATCAGTCACGTGATCAGTGCATGATCAGCCACGTGATCAGTGCATGATAGCCACGTGATCAGTGCATGATCAGTCACGTGATCAGTGCATGATCAGTCACGTGATCAGTGCATGATCAGCCACGTGATCAGTGCATGATCAGCCACGTGATCAGTGCATGATCAATTACGTGATCAGTGCATGATCAGTCACGTGATCAGTGCATGGTAGCTACGTGATCAGTGCATGATCAGCCACGTGATCAGTGCATGATAGCCACGTGATCAGTGCATGATCAGCCACGTGATCAGTGCATGATCAGTCATGATCAGTGCATGATAGCCCGTGATCAGTGCATGATCAGTCCCGTGATCAGTGCATGATCAGCCACGTGATCAGTGCATGATAGCCACGTGATCAGTGCATGATCAGCCACGTGATCAGTGCATGATCAGTCACGTGATCAGGGCCTGCTGAGCTGCGTGATTACTGTCTGCTCATCTGCTTGACAATTGCCAGCTGAGCTGCATGATTCCTGCCTGTCATCTGCTTGACAATTGCCACCTGTGCTGCGTAATTCCTGCCTGCTCATCTACTTGATTATTGCCAGCTGAGCAGCATGATTTCTCAGAGCTGAGTTCCATGATTATAGCCTGCTGACTGATTCTGCCTACTCAGCTCTATGTTCATTGCCTCCAGAGGCACATGATCAGTGTATGACACCAAACATGATCAGCACATGATCAGTCACATGATCAGTGCATGATAAGCCACGTGATCAGTGCATGATCAGTCACGTGATCAGTGCATGATCAGTCACGTGATCAGTGCATGGTAGCTGCGTGATCAGTGCATGATCAGCCACGTGATCAGTGCATGATCAGTCACGTGATCAGTGCATGATCAGTCACGTGATCAGTGCATGATCAGCCACGTGATCAGTGCATGATAGCCACGTGATCAGTGCATGATCAGCCACGTGATCAGTGCATGATCAGTCACGTGATCAGTGCATGATCAGTCACGTGATCAGTGCATGATCAGCCACGTGATCAGTGCATGATAGCCACGTGATCAGTGCATGATCAGTCACGTGATCAGTGCATGATCAGTCACGTGACCAGTGCATGATAGCCACGTGATCAGTGCATGATCAGCCACGTGATCAGTGCATGATCAGTCACGTGATCAGTGCATGATCAGTCACGTGATCAGTGCATGATCAGCCACGTGATCAGTGCATGATCAGCCACGTGATCAGTGCATGATAGCCACGTGATCAGTGCATGATCAGTCACGTGATCAGTGCATGATCAGCCACGTGATCAGTGCATGATCAGCCACGTGATCAGTGCATGATCAGCCACGTGATCAGTGCATGATCAGTCACGTGATCAGTGTATGATCAGCCACGTGAACAGTGCATGCTCAGTCACGTGATCAGGGCCTGCTGAGCTGCGTGATTACTGTCTGCTCATCTGCTTGACAATTGCCAGCTGAGCTGCACGATTCCTGCCTGTCATCTGCTTGACAATTGCCAGCTGTGCTGCGTAATTCCTGCCTGCTCAGCCACTTGATTATTGCCAGCTGAGCAGCATGATTCCTCACAGCTGAGTTCCATGATTATTGCCTGCTGACTGATTCGTGCCTACTCAGCTCTTTGTTCATTGCCTCCAGAGGCACATGATCAGTGTATGACACCAAACATGATCAGTGCATGATCAGTCACATGATCAGTGCATGATAAGCCACGTGATCAGTGCATGATCAGTCATGTGATCAGTGCATGATCAGCCACGTGATCAGTGCATGATAGCCACGTGATCAGTGCATGATCAGTCACGTGATCAGTGCATGATCAGTCACGTGATCAGTGCATGATCAGTCACGTGATCAGTGCATGATCAGTCACGTGATCAGTGCATGATCAGTCACGTGATCAGTGCATGATAGCTACGTGATCAGTGCATGATCAGCCACGTGATCAGTGCATGATAGCCACGTGATCAGTGCATGATAGCCACGTGATCAGTGCATGATCAGTCACGTGATCAGTGCATGATCAGTCACGTGACAGTGCATGATAGCTCGTGATCAGTGCATGATCAGCCACGTGATCAGTGCATGATAGCCACGTGATCAGTGCATGATCAGTCACGTGATCAGTGCATGATCAGTCACGTGATCAGTGCATGATAGCCACGTGATCAGTGCATGATCAGTCACGTGATCAGTGCATGATCAGCCACGTGATCAGTGCATGATCAGTCACGTGATCAGTGCATGATCAGCCACGTGATCAGTGCATGATCAGTCACGTGATCAGTGCATGATCAGTCACGTGATCAGTGCATGATAGCCACGTGATCAGTGCATGATCAGCCACGTGATCAGTGCATGATAGCCACGTGATCAGTGCATGATCAGTTACGTGATCAGTGTATGATCAGCCACGTGATCAGTGCATGACAGTCACGTGATCAGTGCATGATCAGCCACGTGATCAGTGCATGATAGCCACGTGATCAGTGCATGATCAGTCACGTGATCAGTGTATGATCAGCCACGTGAACAGTGCATGCTCAGTCACGTGATCAGGGCCTGCTGAGCTGCGTGATTACTGTCTGCTCATCTGCTTGACAATTGCCAGCTGAGCTGCACGATTCCTGCCTGTCATCTGCTTGACAATTGCCACTGTGCTGCATAATTCCTGCCTGCTCAGCTGCTTGATTATTGCCAGCTGAGCAGCATGATTTCTCACAGCTGAGTTCCATGATTATAGCCTGCTGACTGATTCCTGCCTACTCAGCTCTTTGTTCATTGCCTCCAGAGGCACATGATCAGTGTATGACACCAAACATGATCAGCACATGATCAGTCACATGATCAGTGCATGATAAGCCACGTGATCAGTGCATGATCAATTCACGTGATCAGTGCATGATCAGTCACGTGACCAGTACATGGTAGCTGCGTGATCAGTGCATGATCAGCCACGTGATCAGTGCATGATAGCCACGTGATCAGTGCATGATCAGTCACGTGATCAGTGCATGATCAGCCACGTGATCAGTGCATGATCAGTCACGTGATCAGTGCATGATCAGTCACGTGATCAGTGCATGGTAGCTACGTGATCAGTGCATGATCAGCCACGTGATCAGTGCATGATCAGCCACGTGATCAGTGCATGATCAGTCACGTGATCAGTGCATGATCAGCCACGTGATCAGTGCATGATCAGTCACGTGATCAGTGCATGATCAGCCACGTGATCAGTGCATGATAGCCACGTGATCAGTGCATGATCAGTCACGTGATCAGTGCATGATCAGTCACGTGATCAGTGCATGATCAGCCACGTGATCAGTGCATGATCAATTACGTGATCAGTGCATGATCAGTCACGTGATCAGTACATGGTAGCTACGTGATCAGTGCATGATCAGCCACGTGATCAGTGCATGATAGCCACGTGATCAGTGCATGATAGCCACGTGATCAGTGCATGATCAGTCACGTGATCAGTGCATGATCAGTCACGTGATCAGTGCATGATCAGCCACGTGATCAGTGCATGATAGCCACGTGATCAGTGCATGATCAGTCACGTGATCGTGTGTGATCAGCCACGTGATCAGTGCATGATGAGCCACGTGATCAGTGCATGATCATTACGTGATCAGTGCATGATCAGTCACGTGACCAGTACATGGTTGCTACGTGATCATTGCATGATCAGCCACGTGAGCAGTGCATGATAGCCACGTGATCAGTGCATGATCAGTCACGTGATCAGTGCATGATCAGTCACGTGATCAGTGCATGATCATTTACGTGATCAGTGCATGATCAGTCACGTGACCAGTATATGGTAGCTACGTGATCATTGCATGACAGCCACGTGATCAGTGCATGATAGCCACGTGATGTGTGCATGAGTTACGTGATCAGTGTATGATCAGCCACGTGATCAGTGCATGAGTGCCACGTGATCAGTGCATGATATGTCACGTGACAGTGCATGATCAGCCACGTGATCAGTGCATGATCAGCCACGTGATCAGTGCATGATAGCCACGTGATCAGTGCATGATCAGTTACGTGATCAGTGCATGATCAGCCACGTGATCAGTGCATGATCAGACACGTGATCAGTGTATGATCAGCCACGTGATCAGTGCATGATATCCACGTGATCAGTGCATGATCAGTCACGTGATCAGTGCATGATCAGTCACGTGATCAGTGCATGATCAGCCACGTGATCAGTGCATGATAGCCACGTGATCAGTGCATGATCAGTCACGTGATCAGTGCATGATCAGTCACGTGATCAGTGCATGATCAGCCACGTGATCAGTGCATGATCAATTACGTGATCAGTGCATGATCAGTCACGTGACCAGTACATGTAGCTACGTGATCATTGCATGATCAGCCACGTGATCAGTGCATGATAGCCACGTGATCAGTGCATGATCAGTCACGTGATCAGTGCATGATCAGTCACGTGATCAGTGCATGATCAATTACGTGATCAGTGCATGATCAGTCACGTGATCAGTGCATGTAGCTACGTGATCAGTGCATGATCAGCCACGTGATCAGTGCATGATAGCCACGTGATCAGTGCATGATCAGCCACGTGATCAGTGCATGATCAGCCACGTGATCAGTGCATGATCAGCCACGTGATCAGTGCATGATCAGCCACGTGATCAGTGCATGATACCACGTGATCAGTGCATGATCAGTCACGTGATCAGTGCATGATCAGCCACGTGATCAGTGCATGATCAGTCACGTGATCAGTGCATGATAGCCACGTGATCAGTGCATGATCAGTCACGTGATCAGTGCATGATCAGCACGTGATCAGTGCATGATCAGCCACGTGATCAGTGCATGATAGCCACGTGATCAGTGCATGATCAGTCACGTGATCAGTGCATGATCAGTCACGTGATCAGTGCATGATCAGCCACGTGATCAGTGCATGATAGCCACGTGATCAGTGCATGATCAGCCACGTGATCAGTGCATGATCAGTCACGTGATCAGTACATGGTAGCTGCGTGATCAGTGCATGATCAGCCACGTGATCAGTGCATGATAGCCACGTGATCAGTGCATGATCAGTCACGTGATCAGTGCATGATCAGCCACGTGATCAGTGCATGATCAGTCACGTGATCAGTGCATGATATCACGTGATCAGTGCATGATCAGTCACGTGATCAGTGCATGATCAGCCACGTGATCAGTGCATGATCAGTCACGTGATCAGTGCATGATCAGCCACGTGATCAGTGCATGATCAGCCACGTGATCAGTGCATGATCAGCCACGTGATCAGTGCATGATAGCCACGTGATCAGTGCATGATCAGTCACGTGATCAGTGCATGATCAGTCACGTGATCAGTGCATGATCAGCCACGTGATCAGTGCATGATCAGCCACGTGATCAGTGCATGATCAATTACGTGATCAGTGCATGATCAGTCACGTGACCAGCATGGTAGCTACGTGATCATTGCATGATCAGCCACGTGATCAGTGCATGATAGCCACGTGATCAGTGCATGATCAGCCACGTGATCAGTGCATGATCAGTCACGTGATCAGTGCATGATCAGTCACGTGATCAGTGCATGATCAGTCACGTGATCAGTGCATGATAGCCACGTGATCAGTGCATGATCAGTCCCGTGATCAGTGCATGATCAGCCACGTGATCAGTGCATGATCAGCCACGTGATCAGTGCATGATCAGTCACGTGATCAGTGCATGATCAGTCACGTGATCAGTGTGTGATCAGCCACGTGAACAGTGCATGCTCAGTCACGTGATCAGGGCCTGCTGAGCTGCGTGATTACTGTCTGCTCATCTGCTTGACAATTGCCAGCTGAGCTGCACGATTCCTGCCTGTCATCTGCTTGACAATTGCCAGCTGTGCTGCGTAATTCCTGCCTGCTCAGCTGCTTGATTATTGCCAGCTGAGCAGCATGATTTCTCACAGCTGAGTTCCATGATTATTGCCTGCTGACTGATTCGTGCCTACTCAGCTCTTTGTTCATTGCCTCCAGAGGCACATGATCAGTGTATGATAGCAAACATGATCAGCACATGATCAGTCACATGATCAATGCATGATAAGCCACGTGATCAGTGCATGATCAGTCATGTGATCAGTGCATGATCAGTCATGTGATCAGTGCATGATAGCTGCGTGATCAGTGCATGATCAGCCACGTGATCAGTGCATGATCAGTCACGTGATCAGTGCATGATCAGTCACGTGATCAGTGCATGATCAGCCACGTGATCAGTGCATGATAGCCACGTGATCAGTGCATGATCAGTCACCTGATGGGTGTATGATCATTCACGTGACCTGTACATGGTAGCTACATGATCATTGCATGATCAGCCACGTGAGTAGTGCATGATAGCCACGTGATCAGTGCATGATCAGTCACGTGATCAGTGCATGATCAGTCATGTGATCAGTGCATGATAGCTGCGTGATCATGCATGATCAGCCACGTGATCAGTGCATGATAGCCACGTGATCAGTGCATGATCAGTCACGTGATCAGTGCATGATCAGTCACGTGATCAGTGCATGATCAGCCACGTGATCAGTGCATGATAGCCACGTGATCAGTGCATGATAGTCACGTGATCAGTGCATGATCAGCCACGTGATCAGTGCATGATCAGCCACGTGATCAGTGCATGATAGCCACGTGATCAGTGCATGATCAGTCACGTGATCAGTGCATGATCAGTCACGTGATCAGTGCATGGTAGCTACGTGATCAGTGCATGATCAGCCACGTGATCAGTGCATGATAGCCACGTGATCAGTGCATGATCAGTCACGTGATCAGTGCATGATCAGTCACGTGATCAGTGCATGATCAGCCACGTGATCAGTGCATGATCAGCCACGTGATCAGTGCATGATAGCCACGTGATCAGTGCATGATCAGTCACGTGATCAGTGCATGATCAGTCACGTGATCAGTGCATGATCAGCCACGTGATCAGTGCATGATCAGCCACGTGATCAGTGCATGATCAGCCACGTGATCAGTGCATGATCAGTCACGTGATCAGTGCATGATCAGTCACGTGATCAGTGCATGATAGCTACGTGATCAGTGCATGATCAGCCACGTGATCAGTGCATGATAGCCACGTGATCAGTGCATGATCAGTCACGTGATCAGTGCATGATCAGTCACGTGATCAGTGCATGATCAGCCACGTGATCAGTGCATGATCAGCCACGTGATCAGTGCATGATAGCCACGTGATCAGTGCATGATCAGCCACGTGATCAGTGCATGATCAGCCACGTGATCAGTGCATGATCAGCCACGTGATCAGTGCATGATCAGTCACGTGATCAGTGCATGATCAGTCACGTGACCAGTGCATGATAGCACGTGATCAGTGCATGATCAGCCACGTGATCAGTGCATGATAGCCACGTGATCAGTGCATGATCAGTCACGTGATCAGTGCATGATCAGTCATGTGACAGTACATGGTAGCTGCGTGATCATGCATGATCAGCCACGTGATCAGTGCATGATAGCCACGTGATCAGTGCATGATCAGTCACGTGATCAGTGCATGATCAGTCACGTGATCAGTGCATGATCAGCCACGTGATCAGTGCATGATCAGTCACGTGATCAGTGCATGATCAGCCACGTGATCAGTGCATGATAGCCACGTGATCAGTGCATGATCAGCCACGTGATCAGTGCATGATCAGTCACGTGATCAGTGCATGATCAGTCACGTGATCAGTGCATGATCAGCCACGTGATCAGTGCATGTGAGTCATGTAGTCAGTGCATGATAGTGCCGTGATCAGTGCATGATCAGTCCCGTGATCAGTGCATGATCAGCCACGTGATCAGTGCATGATAGCCACGTGATCAGTGCATGATCAGTCACGTGATCAGTGCATGATCAGTCACGTGATCGGTGTATGATCAGCCACGTGAACAGTGCATGCTCAGTCACGTGATCAGGGCCTGCTGAGCTGCGTGATTACTGTCTGCTCATCTGCTTGACAATTGCCAGCTGAGCTGCACGATTCCTGCCTGTCATCTGCTTGACAATTGCCACCTGTGCTGCGTAATTCCTGCCTGCTCATCTGCTTGATTATTGCCAGCTGAGCAGCATGATTTCTCACAGCTGAGTTCCATGATTATTGCCTGCTGACTGATTCGTGCCTACTCAGCTCTTTGTTCATTGCCTCCAGAGGCACATGATCAGTGTATGACACCAAACATGATCAGCACATGATCAGTCACATGATCAGTGCATGATTAGCCACGTGATCAGTGCATGATCAGTCATGTGATCAGTGCATGATCAGTCACGTGATCAGTACATGGTAGCCACGTGATCAGTGCATGATCAGCCACGTGATCAGTGCATGATAGCCACGTGATCAGTGCATGATCAGTCACGTGATCAGTGCATGATCAGCCACGTGATCAGTGCATGATCAGCCACGTGATCAGTGCATGATAGCCACGTGATCAGTGCATGATCAGTCACGTGATCAGTGCATGATCAGTCACGTGATCAGTGCATGATCAGTCACGTGATCAGTGCATGATCAGCCACGTGATCAGTGCATGATAGCCACGTGATCAGTGCATGATCAGTCACGTGATCAGTGCATGATCAGTCACGTGATCAGTGCATGATCAGCCACGTGATCAGTGCATGATCAGCCACGTGATCAGTGCATGATCAGCCACGTGATCAGTGCATGATCAGCCACGTGATCAGTGCATGATCAGTCACGTGATCAGTGCATGATCAGTCACGTGATCAGTGCATGATCATTTACGTGATCAGTGCATGATCAGTCACGTGATCAGTATATGGTAGCTACGTGATCATTGCATGACAGCCACGTGAGCAGTGCATGATAGCCACGTGATCAGTGCATGATCAGTCACGTGATCAGTGCATGATCAGCCACGTGATCAGTGCATGATAGTCACGTGATCAGTGTGTGATCAGCCACGTGATCAGTGCATGATCAGCCACGTGATCAGTGCATGATAGCCACGTGATCAGTGCATGATCAGTCACGTGATCAGTGCATGATCAGCCACGTGATCAGTGCATGATCAGTCACGTGATCAGTGCATGATCAGCCACGTGATCAGTGCATGATAGCCACGTGATCAGTGCATGATCAGTTACGTGATCAGTGCATGATCAGCCACGTGATCAGTGCATGATCAGCCACGTGATCAGTGCATGATCAGCCACGTGATCAGTGCATGATCAGTCACGTGATCAGTGCATGATCAGTCACGTGACCAGTACATGGTAGCTACGTGATCAGTGCATGATCAGCCACGTGATCAGTGCATGATAGCCACGTGATCAGTGCATGATCAGTCACGTGATCAGTGCATGATCAGTCACGTGACAGTGCATGATAGCTGCGTGATCATCGCATGATCAGCCACGTGATCAGTGCATGATAGCCACGTGATCAGTGCATGATCAGTCACGTGATCAGTGCATGATCAGCCACGTGATCAGTGCATGATCAGTCACGTGATCAGTGCATGATCAGCCACGTGATCAGTGCATGATAGCCACGTGATCAGTGCATGATCAGCCACGTGATCAGTGCATGATCAGTCACGTGATCAGTGCATGATCAGTCACGTGATCAGTGCATGATCAGCCACGTGATCAGTGCATGTCAGTCATGTGTCAGTGCATGATAGCCACGTGATCAGTGCATGATCAGTCCCGTGATCAGTGCATGATCAGCCACGTGATCAGTGCATGATCAGCCACGTGATCAGTGCATGATCAGTCACGTGATCAGTGCATGATCAGTCACGTGATCAGTGTGTGATCAGCCACGTGAACAGTGCATGCTCAGTCACGTGATCAGGGCCTGCTGAGCTGCGTGATTACTGTCTGCTCATCTGCTTGACAATTGCCAGCTGAGCTGCACGATTCCTGCCTGTCATCTCCTTGACAATTGCCACTGTGCTGCGTAATTCCTGCCTGCTCAGCTGCTTGATTATTGCCAGCTGAGCAGCATGATTTCTCAGAGCTGAGTTCCATGATTATAGCCTGCTGACTGATTCGTGCCTACTCAGCTCTTTGTTCATTGCCTCCAGAGGCACATGATCAGTGTATGACACCAAACATGATCAGCACATGATCAGTCACATGATCAGTGCATGATTAGCCACGTGATCAGTGCATGATCAGTCATGTGATCAGTGCATGATCAGTCATGTGATCAGTGCATGATAGCCACGTGATCAGTGCATGATCAGCCACGTGATCAGTGCATGATAGCCACGTGATCAGTGCATGATCAGTCACGTGATCAGTGCATGATCAGCCACGTGATCAGTGCATGATAGCCACGTGATCAGTGCATGATAGCCACGTGATCAGTGCATGATCAGTCACGTGATCAGTGCATGATCAGTCACGTGATCAGTGCATGATCAGTCACGTGATCAGTGCATGATCAGCCACGTGATCAGTGCATGATAGCCACGTGATCAGTGCATGATCAGTCACGTGATCAGTGCATGATCACGTGATCAGTGCATGATCAGTCACGTGACCAGTATATGGTTGCTACGTGATCAGTGCATGATCAGCCACGTGATCAGTGCATGATAGCCACGTGATCAGTGCATGAGTCACGTGATCAGTGCATGATCAGCCACGTGATCAGTGCATGAGTGCCACGTGATCAGTGCATGATCAGTCACGTGATCAGTGCATGATCAGCCACGTGATCAGTGCATGATCAGCCACGTGATCAGTGCATGATAGCCACGTGATCAGTGCATGATCAGTCACGTGATCAGTGCATGATCAGCCACGTGATCAGTGCATGATCAGCCACGTGATCAGTGCATGATCAGCCACGTGATCAGTGCATGATAGCCACGTGATCAGTGCATGATCAGTCACGTGATCAGTGCATGATCAGTCACGTGATCAGTGCATGATCAGCCACGTGATCAGTGCATGATAGCCACGTGATCAGTGCATGATCAGTCACGTGATCAGTGCATGATCAGTCACGTGATCAGTGCATGATCAGCCACGTGATCAGTGCATGATCAATTACGTGATCAGTGCATGATCAGTCACGTGATCAGTGCATGTAGCTACGTGATCAGTGCATGATCAGCCACGTGATCAGTGCATGATAGCCACGTGATCAGTGCATGATCAGTCACGTGATCAGTGCATGATCAGTCACGTGATCAGTGCATGATCAATTACGTGATCAGTGCATGATCAGTCACGTGATCAGTGCATGTCAGCTACGTGATCATTGCATGATCAGCCACGTGATCAGTGCATGATAGCCACGTGATCAGTGCATGATCAGCACGTGATCAGTGCATGATCAGCCACGTGATCAGTGCATGATCAGCCACGTGATCAGTGCATGATCAGCCACGTGATCAGTGCATGATACCACGTGATCAGTGCATGATCAGTCACGTGATCAGTGCATGATCAGCCACGTGATCAGTGCATGATCAGTCACGTGATCAGTGCATGATAGCCACGTGATCAGTGCATGATCAGTCACGTGATCAGTGCATGATCAGTCACGTGATCAGTGCATGATCAGCCACGTGATCAGTGCATGATAGCCACGTGATCAGTGCATGATCAGTCACGTGATCAGTGCATGATCAGTCACGTGATCAGTGCATGATCAGCCACGTGATCAGTGCATGATAGCCACGTGATCAGTGCATGATCAGCCACGTGATCAGTGCATGATCAGTCACGTGACCAGTACATGGTAGCTGCGTGATCATTGCATGATCAGCCACGTGATCAGTGCATGATAGCCACGTGATCAGTGCATGATCAGTCACGTGATCAGTGCATGATCAGCCACGTGATCAGTGCATGATCAGTCACGTGATCAGTGCATGATATAGACGTGATCAGTGCATGATCAGTCACGTGATCAGTGCATGATCAGCCACGTGATCAGTGCATGATCAGTCACGTGATCAGTGCATGATCAGCCACGTGATCAGTGCATGATCAGTCACGTGATCAGTGCATGATCAGCCACGTGATCAGTGCATGATAGCCACGTGATCAGTGCATGATCAGTCACGTGATCAGTGCATGATCAGTCACGTGATCAGTGCATGATCAGCCACGTGATCAGTGCATGATCAGCCACGTGATCAGTGCATGATCAGTTACGTGATCAGTGCATGATCAGTCACGTGATCAGTGCATGGTAGCTACGTGATCATTGCATGATCAGCCACGTGATCAGTGCATGATAGCCACGTGATCAGTGCATGATCAGCCACGTGATCAGTGCATGATCAGTCACGTGATCAGTGCATGATCAGTCACGTGATCAGTGCATGATCAGCCACGTGATCAGTGCATGTCAGTCATGTATCAGTGCATGATAGCCCGTGATCAGTGCATGATCAGTCCCGTGATCAGTGTATGATCAGCCACGTGATCAGTGCATGATCAGCCACGTGATCAGTGCATGATCAGTCACGTGATCAGTGCATGATCAGTCACGTGATCGGTGTATGATCAGCCACGTGAACAGTGCATGCTCAGTCACGTGATCAGGGCCTGCTGAGCTGCGTGATTACTGTCTGCTCATCTGCTTGACAATTGCCAGCTGAGCTGCACGATTCCTGCCTGTCATCTGCTTGACAATTGCCAGCTGTGCTGCGTAATTCCTGCCTGCTCATCTGCTTGATTATTGCCAGCTGAGCAGCATGATTTCTCACAGCTGAGTTCCATGATTATTGCCTGCTGACTGATTCGTGCCTACTCAGCTCTTTGTTCATTGCCTCCAGAGGCACATGATCAGTGTATGATACCAAACATGATCAGCACATGATCAGTCACATGATCAATGCATGATAAGCCACGTGATCAGTGCATGATCAGTCATGTGATCAGTGCATGATCAGTCACGTGATCAGTGCATGATAGCTGCGTGATCAGTGCATGATCAGCCACGTGATCAGTGCATGATCAGTCACGTGATCAGTGCATGATCAGTCACGTGATCAGTGTGTGATCAGCCACGTGATCAGTGCATGATAGCCACGTGATCAGTGCATGATCAGTCACCTGATGGGTGTATGATCATTCACGTGACCTGTACATGGTAGCTACATGATCATTGCATGATCAGCCACGTGAGTAGTGCATGATAGCCACGTGATCAGTGCATGATCAGTCACGTGATCAGTGCATGATCAGTCATGTGATCAGTACATGATAGCTGCGTGATCATGCATGATCAGCCACGTGATCAGTGCATGATAGCCACGTGATCAGTGCATGATCAGTCACGTGATCAGTGCATGATCAGTCACGTGATCAGTGCATGATCAGCCACGTGATCAGTGCATGATAGCCACGTGATCAGTGCATGATAGTCACGTGATCAGTGCATGATCAGCCACGTGATCAGTGCATGATCAGCCACGTGATCAGTGCATGATAGCCACGTGATCAGTGCATGATCAGTCACGTGATCAGTGCATGATCAGTCACGTGATCAGTACATGGTAGCTACGTGATCAGTGCATGATCAGCCACGTGATCAGTGCATGATAGCCACGTGATCAGTGCATGATCAGTCACGTGATCAGTGCATGATCAGTCACGTGATCAGTGCATGATCAGTCACGTGATCAGTGCATGATCAGCCACGTGATCAGTGCATGATAGCCACGTGATCAGTGCATGATCAGTCACGTGATCAGTGCATGATCAGTCACGTGATCAGTGCATGATCAGCCACGTGATCAGTGCATGATCAGCCACGTGATCAGTGCATGATCAGCCACGTGATCAGTGCATGATCAGTCACGTGATCAGTGCATGATCAGTCACGTGATCAGTGCATGATAGCTACGTGATCAGTGCATGATCAGCCACGTGATCAGTGCATGATAGCCACGTGATCAGTGCATGATCAGTCACGTGATCAGTGCATGATCAGTCACGTGATCAGTGCATGATCAGCCACGTGATCAGTGCATGATCAGCCACGTGATCAGTGCATGATAGCCACGTGATCAGTGCATGATCAGCCACGTGATCAGTGCATGATCAGCCACGTGATCAGTGCATGATCAGCCACGTGATCAGTGCATGATCAGTCACGTGATCAGTGCATGATCATTCACGTGACCAGTGCATGGTAGCTACGTGATCAGTGCATGATCAGCCACGTGATCAGTGCATGATAGCCACGTGATCAGTGCATGATCAGTCACGTGATCAGTGCATGATCAGTCATGTGACAGTACATGGTAGCTGCGTGATCATGCATGATCAGCCACGTGATCAGTGCATGATAGCCACGTGATCAGTGCATGATCAGTCACGTGATCAGTGCATGATCAGTCACGTGATCAGTGCATGATCAGCCACGTGATCAGTGCATGATCAGGCACGTGATCAGTGCATGATCAGCCACGTGATCAGTGCATGATAGCCACGTGATCAGTGCATGATCAGCCACGTGATCAGTGCATGATCAGTCACGTGATCAGTGCATGATCAGTCACGTGATCAGTGCATGATCAGCCACGTGATCAGTGCATGTCAGTCATGTGATCAGTGCATGATAGTGCCGTGATCAGTGCATGATCAGTCCCGTGATCAGTGCATGATCAGCCACGTGATCAGTGCATGATAGCTACGTGATCAGTGCATGATCAGTCACGTGATCAGTGCATGATCAGTCACGTGATCAGTGTGTGATCAGCCACGTGAACAGTGCATGCTCAGTCACGTGATCAGGGCCTGCTGAGCTGCGTGATTACTGTCTGCTCATCTGCTTGACAATTGCCAGCTGAGCTGCACGATTCCTGCCTGTCATCTGCTTGACAATTGCCAGCTGTGCTGCGTAATTCCTGCCTGCTCATCTGCTTGATTATTGCCAGCTGAGCAGCATGATTTCTCAGAGCTGAGTTCCATGATTATAGCCTGCTGACTGATTCTGCCTACTCAGCTCTTTGTTCATTGCCTCCAGAGGCACATGATCAGTGTATGACACCAAACATGATCAGCACATGATCAGTCACATGATCAGTGCATGATTAGCCACGTGATCAGTGCATGATCAGTTATGTGATCAGTGCATGATCAGTCACGTGATCAGTGCATGGTAGCCACGTGATCAGTGCATGATCAGCCACGTGATCAGTGCATGATAGCCACGTGATCAGTGCATGATCAGTCACGTGATCAGTGCATGATCAGCCACGTGATCAGTGCATGATAGCCACGTGATCAGTGCATGATAGCCACGTGATCAGTGCATGATCAGTCACGTGATCAGTGCATGATCAGTCACGTGATCAGTGCATGATCAGTCACGTGATCAGTGCATGATCAGCCACGTGATCAGTGCATGATAGCCACGTGATCAGTGCATGATCAGTCACGTGATCAGTGCATGATCAGTCACGTGATCAGTGCATGATCAGCCACGTGATCAGTGCATGATCAGCCACGTGATCAGTGCATGATCAGCCACGTGATCAGTGCATGATCAGCCACGTGATCAGTGCATGATCAGTCACGTGATCAGTGCATGATCAGTCACGTGATCAGTGCATGATCAGCCACGTGATCAGTGCATGATCAGTCACGTGATCAGTGCATGGTAGCTACGTGATCATTGCATGACAGCCACGTGATCAGTGCATGATAGCCACGTGATCAGTGCATGATCAGTCACGTGATCAGTGCATGATCAGCCACGTGATCAGTGCATGATAGTCACGTGATCAGTGCATGATCAGCCACGTGATCAGTGCATGATCAGCCACGTGATCAGTGCATGATAGCCACGTGATCAGTGCATGATCAGTCACGTGATCAGTGCATGATCAGCCACGTGATCAGTGCATGATCAGACACGTGATCAGTGCATGATCAGCCACGTGATCAGTGCATGATAGCCACGTGATCAGTGCATGATCAGTTACGTGATCAGTGCATGATCAGCCACGTGATCAGTGCATGATCAGCCACGTGATCAGTGCATGATCAGCCACGTGATCAGTGCATGATCAGTCACGTGATCAGTGCATGATCAGTCACGTGACCAGTACATGGTAGCTACGTGATCAGTGCATGATCAGCCACGTGATCAGTGCATGATAGCCACGTGATCAGTGCATGATCAGTCACGTGATCAGTGCATGATCAGTCACGTGACAAGTGCATGGTAGCTGCGTGATCATGCATGATCAGCCACGTGATCAGTGCATGATAGCCACGTGATCAGTGCATGATCAGTCACGTGATCAGTGCATGATCAGCCACGTGATCAGTGCATGATCAGTCACGTGATCAGTGCATGATCAGCCACGTGATCAGTGCATGATAGCCACGTGATCAGTGCATGATCAGCCACGTGATCAGTGCATGATCAGTCACGTGATCAGTGCATGATCAGTCACGTGATCAGTGCATGATCAGCCACGTGATCAGTGCATGTCAGTCATGTATCAGTGCATGATAGCCCGTGATCAGTGCATGATCAGTCCCGTGATCAGTGCATGATCAGCCACGTGATCAGTGCATGATAGCCACGTGATCAGTGCATGATCAGTCACGTGATCAGTGCATGATCAGTCACGTGATCAGTGTGTGATCAGCCACGTGAACAGTGCATGCTCAGTCACGTGATCAGGGCCTGCTGAGCTGCGTGATTACTGTCTGCTCATCTGCTTGACAATTGCCAGCTGAGCTGCACGATTCCTGCCTGTCATCTGCTTGACAATTGCCAGCTGTGCTGCGTAATTCCTGCCTGCTCAGCTGCTTGATTATTGCCAGCTGAGCAGCATGATTTCTCACAGCTGAGTTCCATGATTATAGCCTGCTGACTGATTCGTGCCTACTCAGCTCTTTGTTCATTGCCTCCAGAGGCACATGATCAGTGTATGACACCAAACATGATCAGCACATGATCAGTCACATGATCAATGCATGATCAGCCACGTGATCAGTGCATGATCAGTCATGTGATCAGTGCATGATCAGTCACGTGATCAGTGCATGGTAGCTGCGTGATCAGTGCATGATCAGCCACGTGATCAGTGCATGATAGCCACGTGATCAGTGCATGATCAGTCACGTGATCAGTGCATGATCAGCCACGTGATCAGTGCATGATAGCCACGTGATCAGTGCATGATAGCCACGTGATCAGTGCATGATCAGTCACGTGATCAGTGCATGATCAGTCACGTGATCAGTGCATGATCAGTCACGTGATCAGTGCATGATCAGCCACGTGATCAGTGCATGATAGCCACGTGATCAGTGCATGATCAGTCACGTGATCAGTGCATGATCAGTCACGTGATCAGTGCATGATCAGCCACGTGATCAGTGCATGATCAGCCACGTGATCAGTGCATGATTTGTCACGTGATCAGTGCATGATCAGTCACGTGATCAGTGCATGATCAGTTACGTGATCAGTGCATGATCAGTCACGTGATCAGTGCATGGTAGCTACGTGATCATTGCATGATCAGCCACGTGATCAGTGCATGATAGCCACGTGATCAGTGCATGATCAGTCACGTGATCAGTGCATGATCAGCCACGTGATCAGTGCATGATCAGTCATGTGACAGTGCATGATCAGCCACGTGATCAGTGCATGATCAGCCACGTGATCAGTGCATGATAGCCACGTGATCAGTGCATGATCAGTCACGTGATCAGTGCATGATCAGCCACGTGATCAGTGCATGATAGCCACGTGATCAGTGCATGATCAGTCACGTGATCAGTGCATGATCAGCCACGTGATCAGTGCATGATAGCCACGTGATCAGTGCATGATCAGTTACGTGAGCAGTGTATGATCAGCCACGTGATCAGTGCATGGTCAGACACGTGAACAGTGTATGATCAGCCACGTGATCAGTGCATGATATCCAAGTGATCAGTGCATGATCATCACGTGATCAGTGTATGATCAGCCACGTGAACAGTGCCTGCTCAGTCACGTGATCAGGGCCTGCTGAGCTGCGTGATTACTGTCTGCTCATCTGCTTGACAATTGCCAGCTGAGCTGCACGATTCCTGCCTGTCATCTGCTTGACAATTGCCAGCTGTGCTGCGTAATTCCTGCCTGCTCAGCTGCTTGATTATTGCCAGCTGAGCAGCATGATTCCTCACAGCTGAGTTCCATGATTATTGCCTGCTGACTGTTTGATTCGTGCCTACTCAGCTCTTTGTTTATTGCCTCCAGAGGCACATGATCAGTGTATGATAGCAAACATGATCAGCGCATGATCAGTCACATGATCAGCGCCATTAAGTCACGTGATCACTACATGATAGTCATGTGATCAGTCCATGCTCAGTCACGGTATCAGTGCATGATCAGCCACGTGATCAGTGCATGATCAGCCAGGTGATCAGTGCATGATAGCTATGTGATCAGTGCATGATCAGTCACGTGATCAGTGCATGATCAGTCAGGTGATCAGTGCATGATCAGCCACGTGATCAGTGCATGATCAGTCACCTGATGGGTGTATGATCAGTCACGTGACCAGTACATGGTAGCTACATGATCATTGCATGATCAGCCACGTGAGTAGTGCATGATAGCCACGTGATCAGTGCATGATCAGTCACGTGATCAGTGCATGATCAGCCACGTGATCAGTGCATGATAGCCACGTGATCAGTGCATGATCAGTCACGTGATCAGTGCATGATCAGCCACGTGATCAGTGCATGATCAGTCACGTGATCAGTGCATGATCAGCCACGTGATCAGTGCATGATCAGTCACGTGATCAGTGCATGGTAGCCACGTGATCAGTGCATGATCAGCCACGTGATCAGTGCATGATAGCCACGTGATCAGTGCATGATCAGTCACGTGATCAGTGCATGATCAGCCACGTGATCAGTGCATGATCAGTCACGTGATCAGTGCATGATATAGACGTGATCAGTGCATGATCAGTCACGTGATCAGTGCATGATCAGCCACGTGATCAGTGCATGATAGCCACGTGATCAGTGCATGATAGCCAGTGATCAGTGCATGATCAGTCACGTGATCAGTGCATGATCAGTCACGTGATCAGTGCATGATAGCCACGTGATCAGTGCATGATCATCACGTGATCAGTGCATGATCAGTCACGTGATCAGTGCATGATCAGCCACGTGATCAGTGCATGATCAGCCACGTGATCAGTGCATGATCAGTCACGTGATCAGTGCATGATCAGTCACGTGATCAGTGCATGATCAGTCACGTGATCAGTGCATGATCAGCCACGTGATCAGTGCATGATAGCCACGTGATCAGTGCATGATCAGTCACGTGATCAGTGCATGATCAGTCACGTGATCAGTGCATGATCAGCCACGTGATCAGTGCATGATCAGCCACGTGATCAGTGCATGATCAGTTACGTGATCAGTGCATGATCAGCCACGTGATCAGTGCATGATCAGTCACGTGATCAGTGCATGATCAGCCACGTGATCAGTGCATGATCAGTCACGTGATCAGTATATGGTAGCTACGTGATCATTGCATGACAGCCACGTGATCAGTGCATGATAGCCACGTGATCAGTGCATGATCAGTCACGTGATCAGTGTATGATCAGCCACGTGATCAGTGCATGAGTGCCACGTGATCAGTGCATGATATGTCACGTGACAGTGTGTGATCAGCCACGTGATCAGTGCATGATCAGCCACGTGATCAGTGCATGATAGCCACGTGATCAGTGCATGATCAGTCACGTGATCAGTGTATGATCAGTCACGTGATCAGTGCATGGTAGCTACGTGATCAGTGCATGATCAGCCACGTGATCAGTGCATGATAGCCACGTGATCAGTGCATGATCAGTCACGTGATCAGTGCATGATCAGTCATGTGATCAGTGCATGATCAGTCACGTGATCAGTGCATGATCAGCCACGTGATCAGTGCATGATAGCCACGTGATCAGTGCATGATCAGTCACGTGATCAGTGCATGATCAGTCACGTGATCAGTGCATGATCAGCCACGTGATCAGTGCATGATCAGCCACGTGATCAGTGCATGATCAGCCACGTGATCAGTGCATGATCAGTCACGTGATCAGTGCATGATCAGTCACGTGACCAGTACATGGTAGCTACATGATCATTGCATGATCAGCCACGTGATCAGTGCATGATAGCCACGTGATCAGTGCATGATCAGTCACGTGATCAGTGCATGATCAGTCATGTGATCAGTGCATGATCAGGCACGTGATCAGTGCATGATCAGCCACGTGATCAGTGCATGATAGCCACGTGATCAGTGCATGATCAGCCACGTGATCAGTGCATGATCAGCCACGTGATCAGTGCATGATCAGCCACGTGATCAGTGCATGATCAGTCACGTGATCAGTGCATGATCAGTCACGTGACCAGTACATGGTAGCTACGTGATCATTGCATGATCAGCCACGTGATCAGTGCATGATAGCCACGTGATCAGTGCATGATCAGTCACGTGATCAGTGCATGATCAGTCATGTGACAGTACATGGTAGCTGCGTGATCATGCATGATCAGCCACGTGATCAGTGCATGATAGCCACGTGATCAGTGCATGATCAGTCACGTGATCAGTGCATGATCAGTCACGTGATCAGTGCATGATCAGCCACGTGATCAGTGCATGATCAGTCACGTGATCAGTGCATGTCAGCCACGTGATCAGTGCATGATAGCCACGTGATCAGTGCATGATCAGCCACGTGATCAGTGCATGATCAGTCACGTGATCAGTGCATGATCAGTCACGTGATCAGTGCATGATCAGCCACGTGATCAGTGCATGTCAGTCATGTAGTCAATGCATGATAGTGCCGTGATCAGTGCATGATCAGTCCCGTGATCAGTGCATGATCAGCCACGTGATCAGTGCATGATAGCTACGTGATCAGTGCATGATCAGTCACGTGATCAGTGCATGATCAGTCACGTGATCAGTGTGTGATCAGCCACGTGAACAGTGCATGCTCAGTCACGTGATCAGGGCCTGCTGAGCTGCGTGATTACTGTCTGCTCATCTGCTTGACAATTGCCAGCTGAGCTGCACGATTCCTGCCTGTCATCTGCTTGACAATTGCCACCTGTGCTGCGTAATTCCTGCCTGCTCAGCTGCTTGATTATTGCCAGCTGAGCAGCATGATTTCTCACAGCTGAGTTCCATGATTATAGCCTGCTGACTGATTCGTGCCTACTCAGCTCTTTGTTCATTGCCTCCAGAGGCACATGATCAGTGTATGACACCAAACATGATCAGCACATGATCAGTCACATGATCAATGCATGATTAGCCACGTGATCAGTGCATGATCAGTCATGTGATCAGTGCATGATCAGTCATGTGATCAGTGCATGGTAGCTGCGTGATCAGTGCATGATCAGCCACGTGATCAGTGCATGATAGCCACGTGATCAGTGCATGATCAGTCATGTGATACGTGCATGATCAGCCACGTGATCAGTGCATGATAGCCACGTGATCAGTGCATGATAGCCACGTGATCAGTGCATGATCAGTCACGTGATCAGTGCATGATCAGTCACGTGATCAGTGCATGATCAGTCACGTGATCAGTGCATGATCAGCCACGTGATCAGTGCATGATAGCCACGTGATCAGTGCATGATCAGTCACGTGATCAGTGCATGATCAGTCACGTGATCAGTGCATGATCAGCCACGTGATCAGTGCATGATCAGCCACGTGATCAGTGCATGATCAGTCACGTGATCAGTGCATGATCAGCCACGTGATCAGTGCATGATCAGTCACGTGATCAGTGCATGATCAGTCACGTGATCAGTGCATGATCAGTTACGTGATCAGTGCATGATCAGTCACGTGACCAGTGCATGGTAGCTACGTGATCATTGCATGATCAGCCACGTGATCAGTGCATGATAGCCACGTGATCAGTGCATGATCAGTCACGTGATCAGTGCATGATCAGCCACGTGATCAGTGCATGATAGTCACGTGATCAGTGCATGATCAGCCACGTGATCAGTGCATGATCAGCCACGTGATCAGTGCATGATAGCCACGTGATCAGTGCATGATCAGTCACGTGATCAGTGCATGATCAGCCACGTGATCAGTGCATGATCAGCCACGTGATCAGTGCATGATCAGCCACGTGATCAGTGCATGATAGCCACGTGATCAGTGCATGATCAGTTACGTGAGCAGTGTATGATCAGCCACGTGATCAGTGCATGGTCAGACACGTGAACAGTGTACGATCAGCCACGTGATCAGTGCATGATACCGAAGTGATCAGTGCATGATCATCACGTGATCCGTGTATGATCAGCCACGTGAATAGTGCCTGCTCAGTCACGTGATAAGGGCCTGCTGAGCTGCGTGATTACTGTCTGCTCATCTGCATGAAAATTGCAAGCTGAGCTGCATGACTCCTGCCTGTCATTTGCTTGACAATTGCCAGCTGTGCTGCGTAATTCCTGCCTGTTCAGCTGCTTGATTATTGCCAGCTGAGCAGCATGATTCCTCACAGCTGAGTTCCATGATTATTGCCTGCTGACTGTTTGATTCGTGCCTACTCAGCTCTTTGTTTATTGCCTCCAGAGGCAAATGATCAGTGTATGATAGCAAACATGATCAGCGCATGATCAGTCACATGATCAGAGCCATTAAGTCACGTGATCACTACATGATAGTCATGTGATCAGTCCATGCTCAGTCACGGTATCGGAGCATGATCAGCCACGTGATCAGTGCATGATCAGCCAGGTAATCATTTCATGATAGCTATGTGATCAGTTCATGATTTGTCACGTGATCTGTGCATTACCAGGCAGGTGATCAGTGTATGATCAGCGACGTGATCCGTGCATGATCCGTCACCTAATGGGTGTATGATCAGTCACCTGACCGGTACATGTTAGCTACATGATCATTGCATGATCAGCCACGTGAGTAGTGCATGATAGCCACGTGATCAGTGCATGATCAATCACGTGTTCAGTGCATGATCAGTCATGTAATCTGTGCATGACCAGGCACAGGATCAGTGTATGACCAGCCAAGAGATCAGTGCATGATAGCCACGTGATCAGTGCATGATCAGCCACGTGATCAGTGCATGATCAGCCACATGATCAGTGCATGATCAATTACGTGATCAGTGCATGGTCAGTCACCTGATGGGTGTATGATCATTCATGTGACCTGTATATGGTAGCTACATGATCATTGCATGATCAGCCACGTGAGTAGTGCATGATAGCCACGTGATCACTGCATGATCAGTCACGTGATCAGTGCATGATCAGTCATGTGACAAGTACATGGTAGCTGCGTGATCATCGCATGATCAGCCACGTGAGCAGTGCATGATAGCCACGTGATCAGTGCATGATCAGACACGAGATCAGTGCATGATCAGTCACGTGATCAGTGCATGATCAGCCACGTGATCAGTGCATGACCAGGCACGTGATCAGTGTATGTCCAGCCAAGTGATCAGTGCATGATAGCCACGTGATCAGTGCTTGATCAGCCATTTGATCAGTGCCTGATCAGTCACGTGATCAGGGCATGGTCAGTCACGTGATAAGTTCATGATCATCCACGTGATCAGTGCATGTGGAGACATGTAGTCAATGCATGATAGCGCCGTGATCATTGCACGATCAGTCCCGTGATGAGTGTATGATCAGCCAATTGATCAGTGCAAGATAGCTACGTGATCAGTGCATGATCAGTCACATGATCAGTGCATGGTCAGTCACGTGATCAGTGCATGATCATCCACGTGATCAGTGCATGTGGAGTCATGTAGTCAATGCATGATAGCGCCGTGATCAGTGCACGATCAGTCCCGTGATGAGTGTATGATCAGCCAAGTGATCAGTGCAAGATAGCTACGTGATCAGTGCATGATCAGTCACATGATCAGTGCATGATCAGTCACGTGATAGGTGTGTGATCAGCCACGTTAACAGTGCATGCTCTGTCACGTGATCAGGGCCTGCTGAGCTGCGTGATTACTGTCTGCTCATCTGCTTGACAATTTCCAGCTGTGCTGCGTAATTCCTGCCTGCTCATCTACTTGATTATTGCCAGCTGAGCAGCATGATTTCTCAGAGCTGAGTTCCATGATTATAGCCTACTGACTGATTCCTGCCTACTCAAATCTATGTTCATTGCCTCCAGAGGCACATGATCCGTGTGTGACACAAAACATGATCAGCACATGACCAGTCACATGATCAATGCATGATAAGCCAGGTGATCAGTGCATGATCAATTATGTGATCAGTACATGAACAGTCATGTGACCAGTACATGGTAGCTGCGTGATCATTGCATGATCAGCCACGTGAGCAGTGCATGATAGCCACGTGATCAGTGCATGATCAGTCACGTGATCAGTGCATGATCAGTCACGTGATCTGTGCATGATCAGTCACGTGATCAGTGCATGATCAATTACCTGATCAGTGCATGACCAGTCACGTGACCAGTGCATGAAAAATTACCTGATCAGTTCATGATCAGTCACGTGACCAGTGCATGGTAGCTACGTGATCATTGCATGATCAGCCACGTGATCAGTGCATGATAGCCACGTGATCAGTGCATGATAGTCACGTGATCAGTGCATGATCAGTCACGTGATACGTGTGTGATCAGCCACGTGATCAATGCATGATATCCACGTGATCAGTGCAGGATAGCCACGTGATCACTTCATGATTATTCACGTGATCTGTACATGATCAGTCACGTGAATAGTGCATGATCAGTCATGTGATCAGTGTATGACCAGCCAAGTGATCAGTGCATGATAGCCACGTGATCAGTGCATGATCAGTCCCGTGATCAGTGCATGATCAGTCACGTGATCACTGTATGATCAGCCACGTGATCAGTGCATGATCAGCCAAATGATAAGTGCATGATCAATTACGTGATCAGTGCATGATCAGACACGTGATCAGTGCATGATCAGTCACGTGAACAGTGCATGATCATTGACGTGATCCGTGCATGATCAGTCACGTGACCAGTATATGGTAGCTACGTGTTCATTCCGTGACGAGCCACGTGAGCAGTGCATGATAGAAACGTGATGTGTGCATGATGAGTTACGTGAGCAGAGTATGATCAGCCACGTGATCAGTGCATGCGTGCCACGTGATCAGTGCATGATATGTCACGTGACAGGTGTGTGATCAGCCACGTGAACAGTGCATGTTCAGCCACGTATTCAGTGCATGATAGCCACGTGATAAGTGCATGATCAGTTACGTGAGCAGTGTATGATCAGCCACGTGATCAGTGCATGGTCAGACCCGTGAACAGTGTATGATCACCCACGTGATCAGTGCATGATATCCAAGTGATCAGTGCATAATCAATCACGTGATCAGTGTACGATCAGCCACGTGAACAGTGCATGCTCAGTCACGTTATCAGGGCCTGCTGAGCTGCGTGATTACTGTCTGCTCATCTGCTTGACAATTGCCAGCTGAGCTGCACGATTCCTGCCTGTCATCTGCTTGACAATTGCCAGCTGTGCTGCGTAATTCCTGCCTGCTCAGCTGCTTGATTATTGCCAGCTGAGCAGCATGATTCCTCACACCTGAGTTCCATGATTATTGCCTGCTGACTGTATGATTCGTGCCTACTCAGCTCTTTGTTTATTGCCTCCAGAGGCACATGATCAGTGTATGATAGCAAACATGATCAGCGCATGATCAGTCACATGATCAGCGCCATTAAGTCACGTGATCACTACATGATAGTCATGTGATCAGTCCATGCTCAGTCACATTATCAGTGCATGATCAGCCACGTGTCAGTGCATGATCTGTCACATGATTAGTGTATGATCACCCACGTGATCAGTGCATGGGCAGTCATGTGATCAGTGCATGATATAGACGTGATCAGTGCATGATCAGTCTCGTGATCAGTGCATGATAGCCACGTGATCAGTGCATGATCAGTCACCTGAGGGGTGTATGATCATTCACGTGACCTGCACATGGTAGCTACATGATCATTGCATGATCAGCCACGGGAGTAGTGCATAATAGCCACGTGATCACTGCATGATCAGTCACGTGATCAGTGCATGATCAGTCATGTGACCAGTACATGGTAGCTGCGTGATCATCGCATGATCAGCCACGTGAGCAGTGCATGATAGCCACGTGATCAGTGCATGATCAGACACGAGATCAGTGCATGATCAGTCACGTGATCAGTGCATGATCAGCCACGTGATCAGTGCATGACCAGGCACGTGATCAGTGTATGTCCAGCCAAGTGATCAGTGCATGATAGACACGTGATCAGTGCATGATCAGTCACATGATCAGTGCATGATCAGTCTTATGATAGTTGTGTGATCAGCCACGTGAACAGTGCATGCTCAGTCACGTGATCAGGGCCTGCTGAGCTGCGTGATTACTGTCTGCTCATCTGCTTGACAATTTCCAGCTGAGCTGCACGATTCCTGCCTGTCATCTCCTTGATAATTACCACCTGTGCTGCGTAATTCCTGCCTGCTCATCTACTTGATTATTGCCAGCTGAGTAGCATGATTTCTCAGAGCTGAGTTCCATGATTATAGCCTGCTGACTGATTCCTGCCTACTCAGCTCTATGTTCATTGCCTCCAGAGGCACATGATCAGTGTGTGACACCAAACATGATCAGAACATGATCAGTCACATGATCAATGCATGATAAGCCATGTGATCAGTGCATGACGAGGCACGTGATCAGTATGACCAGCCAAGTGATCAGTGCATGATAGCCACGTGATCAGTGCATGATCAGTCACGTGACCAGTGCATGGTAGCTACGTGGTCATTGCATGATCAGCCACGTGATCAGTGCATGATAGTTACGTGATCAATGCATGATAGCCACATGATCAGTGCATGAGAGCCACGTGATCAGTGCATGATCAGTCACGTGATACGTGTGTGATCAGCCACGTGATCAGTGCATCTTATCCACGTGATCAGTGCAGGATAGCCACGTGATCACTTCATGATTATTTACGTGATCTGTACATGATCAGTCACGTGATACGTGTGTGATCAGCCACCGGATCAGTGCGTGATGAGCCATGTGATCAGTGCAGGTTCAATTACGTGATCAGTGCATGATCAGTCACATGACCAGTACATGGTAGCTACGTGATCATTGCGTGATCAGCCACGTGATCAGTGCATGATATCTACGTGATCAGTGCATGTTCAGCCACATGATCAGTGCATGATAGCCACGTGATCAGTGCATGATCAGTCACGTGATCAGTCCATGATCAGTCAGTTGAACAGTGCATGATCATTGACGTGATCTGTGCATGATCAGTCACGTGAACAGTATATGGTAGCTACGTGATCATTCCATGACGAGCCACGTAAGCAGTGCATGATAGCCAGGTGATGTGTGCATGATCAGTTACGTGAGCAAAGTATGATCAGCCACGTGATCAGTGCATGAAGGCCACTTGATCTGTGCATGATATGTCACCTGACAGGTGTGTGATCAGCCACGTGAACAGTGCATGTTCAGCCACGTGATCAGTGCATGATAGCCATGTGATCAGTGCATGATCAGTTACCTGAGCAGTGTATGATCAGCCACGTGATCTGTGCATGTTCAGCCACGTGATCATTGCATGATATCGTAGTGATTAGTGCATGATCATCACGTGATCAGTGTATGATCAGCCACGTGAATAGTGCATGCTCAGTCACGTGATCTGGGCCTGCTGAGCTGCGTGATTACTGTCTGCTCATCTGCTTGACAATTTCCAGCTGAGCTGCACGATTCCTGCCTGTCATCTCCTTGACAATTGATACCTGTGCTGCGTAATTCCTGCCTGCTCATCTACTTGAATATTGCCAGCTGAGCAGCATGATTTCTCAGAGCTGAGTTCCATGATTATAGCCTGCTGACTGATTCCTGCATACTCAGCTCTATGTTCATTGCCTCCAGAGGCACATGATCAGTGTGTGACACCAAACATGATCAGCACATGATCAGTCACATAATCAATGCATGATAAGCCAGGTGATCAGTGCATGATCAATTATGTGATCAGTGCATGATCAGTCATGTGACCAGTACATGGTAGCTGTGTGATCATTGCATGATCAGCCACGTGAGCAGTTCATGATAGCCACGTGATGTGTGCATGATCAGTTACGTGAGCAGAGTATGATCAGCCACGTGATCCTTGCATGAGTGCCACGTGATGAATGCATTATATGTCACGTGACAGGTGTGTGATCAGCCACTTGAACAGTGCATGTTCAGCCAGGTGATCAGTGCATGATAGCCACGTGATCAGTGCATGATCAGTTACCTGAGCAGTATATGATCAGCCACGTGATCAGTGCATGATATCCAAGTGATCAGTGCATGATCAATCACGTGATAAGTGTATGATCAGCCTCGTGTACAGTGCATGCTCAGTCACGTGATCAAGGCCTGCTGAGCTGCGAGATTTCTGCCGGCTCCTCTGCTTGACAATTGCCAGCTGAGCGCGTGATTCCTGCCTGGTCACGTGCTTGATTATTGCCAGTTGAGCAGCATGATTCGTCACTGCTGAGCTCCATGCTTATTGCCTGCTGATTGCGTGGTTCGTGTCTGCTCAGCTCTTTGAGTATCGCCTCCTGAGGTCCCTGTTCGGTCACCACCTGCCGGGGACCAGCCCCAACTGATCCAGGTATTCGAAGGAGAGATGGCCTAGGTGACTATTTATATGCTAATCAGAGATGTCAAGAATAATAGTATGAGGAGAGCTCAGTAGGAAAATTCGGTGGAGAAAAGAGACTGAGTATCTTGGTTTACGCGGAAGACCAATCAAACTTAAAGACAAGAAGTTTGCACCACTTACGTAGGCCGCAGGCGCCCTCTTGAATAGCGAAAGGTGCCTCACCCTAGACACCTTCTCTAGTGGGTCTTAGCAGCCCAGGCATAATTAGTAAGCGTGGTGGGTTCCGCACTCCAGATGGAGACTCAGCTGGAAGTTAAAGGGAAGAATGACAAGGAACTTTATGAATTGGAGCTGTAAGTTAACTCTTTGACAGAGAGAGCGAGATGGTGGTGGGGGACAGCCCCAGTGAAATCAGAGGTGAGAGCACAAAGCAATACAGTAGGTAGACTCTGGTTTTTTTGGCAGGGAGATGCTCGAGAATATCCGGGTGGACTCCTGAGGCTCGATCCCGCATTTGCGTATGCCGAGCCTCCTTCCTCATGACCTTTGTCCAGAGTGGAATGCCTCCCCGGCTCCCGGCACGTGATCAGTGCATGCTCAGTCACGATATCAGTGTATGCTCAGCCACGTGATCACTGACAGCACAGGCACGTCATCAGCGCCTCTCAGTCACGTGATCACCATATGATAAACACGTGATCAGTGAACGACCAGCCTCGTGATCACTGCATGCGAAGTCAGGTGGTCAGTTCCTGATCAGCCACCTGATCAGTGCGTGCACAGTCCCCTGATCAGCGCCTGTCAGTCACTGATCACTGCCTGAAAAACACGTGATCAGTGCCCGAACAGCCACGTCATCAGTGCATACGCAGTCAGTTGGTCAGTTCCTGATCAGCCACCTGATCAGTGCGTGCACAGTCCCCTGATCAGCGCCTGTCAGTCACTGATAACTGCCTGATAAATACGTGATCAGTGCATGATGAGCCATGTGATCAGTGCCTGATCAGCCTCATCATCAGTGCATGCGCAGTCACGTCATCAGTGCATGATAGCCACTTGATCAGTGCATGCTCAGTCACGTGATCTGCACTTGATCAGCCACGTGATCAGTGCCTGCAGAGTCACGTGATCAGGGCCTGCTGAGCTGCGTGATTCCTGCCGGCTCATCTGCATGACAATTGCCATCTGAGCTGCGTGATTCCTGTCGGCTCATCTGCTTGACAATTGCCAGCTGAGCTGCGTGGTTCCTGCCGGGTCACGTGCTTGATTATTGCCTGTTGAGCAGCATGATTCGTCACTGCTGAGCTCCATGCTTATTGCCTGCTGATTGCGTGGTTCGTGTCTGCTCAGCTCTTTGAGTATCGCCTCCTGAGGTCCCTGTTCGGTCGCCACCTGCCGGGGACCAGCCCCAACTGATCCAGGGTATTCGAAGTAGAGATGGCCTAGGTGACTATTTATATGCTAATCAGAGATGTCAAGAATAATAGTATGAGGAGAGCTCAGTAGGAAAATCGGTGGAAAAAGAGACTGAGTAGCTTGGTTTACGCGGAAGACCAATCAAACTTCAAGACAAGAAGTTTGCACCACTTACGTAGGCCGTAGGGGCCCTCTCGAATAGCGAAAGGTGCCTCACCCTAGAGACCTTCTCGAGTGGGTCTTAGCAGCCCAGGCATAATTAGTAAGCGTGGTGGGTTCCGCGCTCCAGATGGAGACTCAGCTGGAAGTTAAAGGGAAGAATGACAAGGAACTTTATGAATTGGAGCTGTAAGTTAACTCTTTGACAGAGAGGAGAAAGATGGTGGTGGGGGACAGCACCCAGTGAAATCAGAGGTGAGAGCACAAAGCAATACAGTAGGCAGACTCTGGTTTTTTTGGG
This sequence comes from Bos javanicus, assembly GCF_032452875.1. Taxonomy (NCBI): domain Eukaryota; kingdom Metazoa; phylum Chordata; class Mammalia; order Artiodactyla; family Bovidae; genus Bos; species Bos javanicus. The sequence goes on along the minus strand of NW_026893643.1, from coordinate 395,033 downwards.
GGGGAGATGCTGGAGAATATCCGGGTGGACTTCTGAGGCTCCATCCCGCATTTGCGTATGCCGAGCCTCCTTCCTCATGACCTTTGTCCAGAGTGGAATGCCTCCCCGGCTCCCGGCACATGATCAGTGCATGCTCAGTCACGATATCAGTGCCTGCTCAGCCACGTGATCACTGATGGGACAGTCACGTGATCAGCGCTTCTCAGTCACGTGATCACCGTATGATAAACCCGTGATCAGTGAACGACCAGCCACGTGATCACTGCATGCGAGGTCAGGTGGTCAGTTCCTGATCAGCCACCTGATCAGTGCGTGCGCAGTCCCCTGATCAGTGCCTGTCAGTCAATGATCATTGCCTGATAAACACGTGATCAGTGCATGATGAGCCATGTGATCAGTGGCTGATCAGCCACGTCATCAGTGCATTCGCAGTCACGTCATCAGTGCGTGATAGCCACGTGATCAGTGCATGCTCAGTCACGTGATCTGCACTTGATCATCCACGTGATCAGTGCCTGCAGAGTCACGTGATCAGGGCCTGATGAGCTGCGTGATTCCTGCCGGCTCATCTGCATGACAATTGCCATCTGAGCTGCGTGATTCCTGTCGGCTCATCTGCTTGACAATTGCCAGCTGAGCTGCGTGGTTCCTGCCGGGTCACGTGCTTGATTATTGCCTGTTGAGCAGCATGATTCGTCACTGCTGAGCTCCATGCTTATTGCCTGCTGATTGCGTGGTTCGTGTCTGCTCAGCTCTTTGAGTATCGCCTCCTGAGGTCCCTGTTCGGTCGCCACCTGCCGGGGACCAGCCCCAACTGATCCAGGGTATTCGAAGGAGAGATGGCCTAGGCGACTACTTATATGCTAATCAGAGATGTCAAGAATAATAGTATGAGGAGAGCTCAGTAGGAAAATTCGGTGGAGAAAAGAGACTGAGTAGCTTGGTTTACGCGGAAGACCAATCAAACTTCAAGACAAGAAGTTTGCACCACTTACGTAGGCCGCAGGCGCCCTCTCGAATAGCGAAAGGTGCCTCACCCTAGACACCTTCTCGAGTGGGTCTTAGCAGCCCAGGCATAATTAGTAAGCGTGGTGGGTTCCGCGCTCCAGATGGAGACTCAGCTGGAAGTTAAAGGGAAGAATGACAAGGAACTTTATGAATTGGAGCTGTAAGTTAACTCTTTGACAGAGAGGAGCGAGATGATGGTGGGGGACAGCCCCCAGTGAAATCAGAGGTGAGAGCACAAAGCAATACAGTAGGCAGACTCTGGATTTTTTGGGGGGGAGATGCTGGAGAATATCCGGGTGGACTCCTGAGGCTCGATCCCGCATTTGCGTATGCCGAGCCTCCTTCCTCATGACCTTTGTCCAGAGTGGAATGCCTCCCCGGCTCCCGGCACATGATCAGTGCATGCTCAGTCACGATATCAGTGCCTTCTCAGCCACGTTATCACTGACGGCACAGTCACGTGATCAGCGCCTCTCAGTCACGTGATCACCGTATGATAAACACGTCATCAGTGAACGACCAGCTACCTGATCACTGCATGCGCGGTCAGGTGGTCAGTTCCTGATCAGCCACCTGATCAGTGCGTGCACAGTCCCCTGATCAGCGAATGTCAGTCACTGATCACTGCCTGATAAACACGTGATCAGTGCATGATGAGCCATGTGATCAGTGCCTGATCAGCCTCGTCATCAGTGCATGCGCAGTCACGTCATCAGTGCATGATAGCCACTTGATCAGTGCGTGCACAGTCCCATGATCAGCGCCTGTCAGTCACTGATCATTGCCTGATAAAATCGTGATCAGTGCATGATGAGCCATGTGATCAGTACCTGATCAGCCACGTCATCAGTGCATGCGCAGTCACGTGATCAGTGCATGATAGCCACGTGATCAGTGCGTGCACAGTGCCATGATCAGCGCCTGTCAGGCACTGATCATTGCCTGATAAACACGTGATCAGTGCATGATGAGCCATGTGATCAGTGCCTGATCAGCCACGTGATCTGGACTTGATCAGCCACGTGATCACTGCATGCGCAGTCAGGTGGTCAGTTCCTGATCAGCCACCTGATCAGTGCGTGCACAGTCCCCTGATCAGCGCCTGTCAGTCACTGATCACTGCCTGATAAACACGTGATCAGTGCCCGAACAGCCACGTCATCAGTGCATGCGCAGTCATGTGATCAGTGCATGATAGCCACGTGATCAGTGCGTGCACAGTCCCATGATCAGCGCCTGTCAGTCACTGATCATTGCCTGATAAACACGTGATCAGTGCATGATGAGCCATGGGATCAGTGCCTGATCAGCCACGTCATCAGTACATGCGCAGCCATGTGATCAGTGCATGATAGCCACGTGATCAGTGCATGCTCAGTCACGTGATCTGGACTTGATCAGCCACGTGATCAGTGCCTGATCAGCCACGTCATCAGGGCCTGCTGAGCTGCGTGATTCCTGCCGGCTCATCTGCATGACAATTGCCATCTGAGCTGCGTGATACCTGTCGGCTCATCTGCTTGACAATTGCCAGCTGAGCTGCGTAATTCCTGTCGGCTCATCTGCTTGACAATTGCCAGCTGAGCTGCGTGATTCCTGTCGGCTCATCTGCTTGACAATTGCCAGCTGAGCTGCGTGATTCCTGTCAGCTCATCTGCTTGACAATTGCCAGCTGAGCTGCGTGATTCCTGCCTGGTCACGTGCTTGATTATTGCCAGTTGAGCAGCATGATTCGTCACTGCTGAGCTCCATGCTTATTGCCTGCTGATTGCGTGGTTCGTGTCTGCTCAGCTCTTTGAGTATCGCCTCCTGAGGTCCCTGTTCGGTCGCCACCTGCCGGGGACCAGCCCCAACTGATGCAGGGTATTCGAAGGAGAGATGGCCTAGGCGACTATTTATATGCTAATCAGAGACGTCAAGAATAATGGTATGAGGAGAGCTCAGTAGGAAAATTCGGTGGAGAAAAGAGACTGAGTAGCTTGGTTTACGCGGAAGACCAATCAAACTTCAAGACAAGAAGTTTGCACCACTTACGTAGGCCGCAGGCGCCCTCTCGAATAGCGAAAGGTGCCTCACCCTAGACACCTTCTCGAGTGGGTCTTAGCAGCCCAGGCATAATTAGTAAGCGTGGTGGGTTCCGCGCTCCAGATGGAGACTCAGCTGGAAGTTAAAGGGAAGAATGACAAGGAACTTTATGAATTGGAGCTCTAAGTTAACTCTTTGACAGAGAGAGCGAGATGGTGGTGGGGGACAGCCCCCAGTGAAATCAGAGGTGAGAGCACAAAGCAATACAGTAGGCAGACTCTGGTTTTTTTGGGGGGGAGATGCTCGAGAATATCCGGGTGGACTCCTGAGGCTCGATCCCGCATTTGCGTATGCCGAGCCTCCTTCCTCATGACCTTTGTCCAGAGTGGAAGGCCTCCCCGGCTCCCGGCACATGATCAGTGCATGCTCAGTCACGATATCAGTGCCTGCTCAGCCACGTGATCACTGACGGCACAGTCACGTGATCAGCGCCTCTCAGTCACGTGATCACCGTAGGATAAACACGTGATCATTGAACGACCAGCCACGTGATCACTGCATGCGCAGTCAGGTGGTCAGTTCCTGATCAGCCACCTGATCAGTGCGTGCACAGTCCCCTGATCAGCGCCTGTCAGTCACTGATCTTTGCCTGATAAACACGTGATCAGTGGATGATGAGCCATGTGATCAGTGCCTGATCAGCCACGTCATCAGTGCATGATAGCCACGTGATCAGTGCATTCTCAGTCACGTGATCTGGACTTGATCAGCCACGTGATTAGTGCCTGCAGAGTCACGTGATCAGGGCCTGCTGAGCTGCGTGATTCCTGCCGGCTCATCTGCATGACAATTGCCATCTGAGCTGCGTGATTCCTGTCGGCTCATCTGCTTGACAATTGCCAGCTGTGCTGCGTGATTCCTGCCTGGTCACGTGCTTGATTATTGCCAGTTGAGCAGCATGATTCGTCACTGTTGAGCTCCATGCTTATTGCCTGCTAATTTCGTGGTTCGTGTCTGCTCAGCTCTTTGAGTATCGCCTCCTGAGGTCCCTGTTCGGTCGCCACCTGCCGGGGACCAGCCCCAACTGATCCAGGGTATTCGAAGGAGAGATGGCCTAGGTGACTATTTATATGCTAATCAGAGATGTCAAGAATAATAGTATGAGGAGAGCTCAGTAGGAAAATTCGGTGGAGAAAAGAGACTGAGTAGCTTGGTTTACGCGGAAGACCAATCAAACTTCAAGACAAGAAGTTTGCACCACTTACGTAGGCCGCAGGCGCCCTCTCGAATAGCGAAAGGTGCCTCACCCTAGACACCTTCTCGAGTGGGTCTTAGCAGCCCAGGCATAATTAGTAAGAGTGGTGGGTTCCGGCTCCAGATGGAGACACAGCTGGAAGTTAAAGGGAAGAATGACAAGGAACTTTATGAATTGGAGCTGTAAGTGAACTCTTTGACAGAGAGAGCGAGATGGTGGTGGGGGACAGCCCCCAGTGAAATCAGAGGTGAGAGCACAAAGCAATACAGTAGGCAGACTCTGGTTTTTTTGGGGGGGAGTTGCTCGAGAATATCCGGGTGGACTCGTGAGGCTCGATCCCGCATTTGCGTATGCCGAGCCTCCTTCCTCATGACCTTTGTCCAGAGTGGAATGCCTCCCCGGCTCCCGGCACATGATCAGTGCATGCTCAGTCACGGTATCAGTGCCTGCTCAGCCACGTGATCACTGACGGCACAGTCACGTGATCAGGGCCTCACAGTCACGTGATCACCGTATGATAAACACGTGATCAGTGAACGACCAGCCACGTGATCACTGCATGCGCAGTCAGGTGGTCAGTTCCTGATCAGCCACCTGATCAGTGCGTGCACAGTCCCCTGATCAGCGCCTGTCAGTCACTGATCACTGCCTGATAAACACGTGATCAGTGCCCGAACAGCCACGTCATCAGTGCATGCGCAGTCATGTGATCAGTGCATGATAGCCACGTGATCAGTGCGTGCACAGTCCCATGATCAGCGCCTGTCAGTCACTGATCATTGCCTGATAAACACGTGATCAGTGCATGATGAGCCATGGGATCAGTGCCTGATCAGCCACGTCATCAGTGCATGCGCAGTCATGTGATCAGTGCATGATAGCCACGTGATCAGTGCATGCTCAGTCACGTGATCTGGACTTGATCAGCCACGTGATCAGTGCCTGCAGAGTCACGTGATCAGGGCCTGCTCAGCTGCGTGATTCCTGCCGGCTCATCTGCATGACAATTGCCATCTGAGCTGCGTGATTCCTGTCGGCTCATCTCCTTGACAATTGCCAGCTGAGCTGCGTGATTCCTGTCGGCTCATCTGCTTGACAATTGCCAGCTGAGCTGCGTGATTCCTGTCGGCTCATCTGCTTGACAATTGCCAGCTGATCTGCGTGATTCCTGTCAGCTCATCTGCTTGACAATTGCCAGCTGAGCTGCGTGATTCCTGCCTGGTCACGTGCTTGATTATTGCCAGTTGAGCAGCATGATTCGTCACAGCTGAGCTCCATGCTTATTGCCTGCTGATTGCGTGGTTCGTGTCTGCTCAACTCTTTGAGTATCGCCTCCTGAGGTCCCTGTTCGGTCGCCACCTGCCGGGGACCAGCCCCAACTGATGCAGGGTATTCGAAGGAGAGATGGCCTAGGCGACTATTTATATGCTAATCAGAGACGTCAAGAATAATGGTATGAGGAGAGCTCAGTAGGAAAATTCGGTGGAGAAAAGAGACTGAGTAGCTTGGTTTACGCGGAAGACCAATCAAACTTCAAGACAAGAAGTTTGCACCACTTACGTAGGCCGCAGGCGCCCTCTCGAATAGCGAAAGTTGCCTCACCCTAGACACCTTCTCGAGTGGGTCTTAGCAGCCCAGGCATAATTAGTAAGCGTGGTGGGTTCCGCGCTCCAGATGGAGACTCAGCTGGAAGTTAAAGGGAAGAATGACAAGGAACTTTATGAATTGGAGCTGAAAGTTAACTCTTTGACAGAGAGAGAGAGATGGTGGTGGGATACAGCCCCCAGTGAAATCAGAGGTGAGAGCACAAAGCAATACAGTAGGCAGACTCTGGTTTTTTTGGGGGGGAGATGCTCGAGAATATCCGGCTGGACTCCTGAGGCTCGATCCCGCATTTGCATATGCCGAGCCTCCTTCCTCAAGACCTTTGTCCAGAGTGTAAAGCCTCCCCGGCTCCCGGCACATGATCAGTGCATGCTCAGTCACGATATCAGTGCCTGCTCAGCCACGTGATCACTGACGGCACAGTCACGTGATCACCGTATGATAAACACCTGATCAGTGAACGACCAGCCACGTGATCACTGCATGCGCAGTCAGGTGGTCAGTTCCTGATCAGCCACCTGATCAGTGCGTGCACAGTCCCCTGATCAGCGCCTGTCAGTCACTGATCATTGTCTGATAAACACGTGATCAGTGCATGATGAGCCATGTGATCAGTGCCTGATCAGCCACGTCATCAGTGTAGGCGCAGTCACGTCATCAGTGCATGATAGCCACGTGATCAGTGCATGCTCAGTCACGTGATCTGCACTTGATCAGCCACGTGATCAGTGCCTGCAGAGTCACGTGATCAGGGCCTGCTGAGCTGCGTGATTCCTGCCGGCTCATCTGTATGACAATTGCCATCTGAGCTGCGTGATTCCTGTCGGCACATCTGCTTGACAATTGCCAGCTGAGCTGCGTGATTCCTGCCTGGTTACGTGCTTGATTATTGCCAGTTGAGCAGCATGATTCGTCACTGCTGAGCTCCATGCTTATTGCCTGCTGATTGCGTGGTTCGTGTCTGCTCAGCTCTTTGAGTATCGCCTCCTGAGGTGCCTGTTCGGTCGCCACATACCGGGGACTAGCCCCAACTGATCCAGGGTATTCGAAGGAGAGATGGCCTAGGCGACTATTTATATGCTAATCAGAGATGTCAAGAATAATGGTATGAGGAGAGCTCAGTAGGAAAATTCGGTGGAGAAAAGAGACTGAGTATCTTGGTTTACGCGGAAGACCAATCAAACTTCAAGACAAGAAGTTTGCACCACTTACGTAGGCCGCAGGCGCCCTCTCGAATAGCGAAAGGTGCCTCACCCTAGACAACTTCTCGAGTGGGTCTTAGCAGCCCAGACATAATTAGTAAGCGTGGTGGGTTCCGTGCTCCAGATGGAGACTCAGCTGGAAGTTAAAGGGAAGAATGACAAGGAACTTTATGAATTGGAGCTGTAAGTTAACTCTTTGACAGAGAGAGCGAGATGGTGGTGGGGGACAGCCCCCAGTGAAATCAGAGGTGAGAGCACAAAGCAATACAGTAGGCAGACTCTGGATTTTTTGGGGGGGAGATGCTGGAGAATATCCGGGTGGACTCCTGAGGCTCGATCCCGCATTTGCGTATGCCGAGCCTCCTTCCTCATGACCTTTGTCCAGAGTGGAATGCCTTCCCGGCTCCCGGCACATGATCAGTGCATGCTCAGTCACGATATCAGTGCATGCTCTGCCACGTGATCACTGACGGCACAGTCACGTGATCAGTGCCTCTCAGTCACGTGATCACCGTAGGATAAACACGTGATCAGTGAACGACCAGCCACGTGATCACTGCATGCGCAGTCAGGTGGTCAGTTCCTGATCAGCCACCTGATCAGTGCGTGCACAGTCCCCTGATCAGCGCCTGTCAGTCACTGATCACTGCCTGATAAACACCTGATCAGTGCCCGCACAGCCACGTCATCAGTGCATGCGCAGTCACGTGATCAGTGCATGACAGCCACGTGATCAGTGCGTGCACAGTCCCATGATCAGCGCCTGTCAGTCACTGATCATTGCCTGATAAACACGTGATCAGTGCATGATGAGGCATGTGATCAGTGCCTGATCAGCCACGTCATCAGTGCATGATAGCCACGTGATCAGTGCATGCTCAGTCACGTGATCTGGACTTGATCAGCCACGTGATCAGTGCCTGCAGAGTCACGTGATCAGGGCCTGCTGAGCTGCGTGATTCCTGCCGGCTCATCTGCATGACAATTGCCATCTGAGCTGCGTGATTCCTGTCGGCTCATCTGCTTGACAATTGCCAGCTGTGCTGCGTGATTCCTGCCTGGTCACGTGCTTGATTATTGCCAGTTGAGCAGCATGATTCGTCACTGTTGAGCTCCATGCTTATTGCCTGCTGATTTCGTGGTTCGTGTCTGCTCAGCTCTTTGAGTATCGCCTCCTGAGGTCCCTGTTCGGTCGCCACCTGCCGGGGACCAGCCCCAACTGATCCAGGGTATTCGAAGGAGAGATGGCCTAGGCGACTATTTATATGCTAATCAGAGATGTCAAGAATAATGGTATGAGGAGAGCTCAGTAGGAAAATTCGGTGGAGAAAAGAGACTGAGTATCTTGGTTTACGCGGAAGACCAATCAAACTTCAAGACAAGAAGTTTGCACCACTTACGTAGGCCGCAGGCGCCCTCTCGAATAGCGAAAGGTGCCTCACCCTAGACAACTTCTCGAGTGGGTCTTAGCAGCCCAGACATAATTAGTAAGCGTGGTGGGTTCCGTGCTCCAGATGGAGACTCAGCTGGAAGTTAAAGGGAAGAATGACAAGGAACTTTATGAATTGGAGCTGTAAGTTAACTCTTTGACAGAGAGAGCGAGATGGTGGTGGGGGACAGCCCCCAGTGAAATCAGAGGTGAGAGCACAAAGCAATACAGTAGGCAGACTCTGGATTTTTTGGGGGGGAGATGCTGGAGAATATCCGGGTGGACTCCTGAGGCTCGATCCCGCATTTGCGTATGCCGAGCCTCCTTCCTCATGACCTTTGTCCAGAGTGGAATGCCTCCCCGGCTCCCGGCACATGATCAGTGCATGCTCAGTCACGATATCAGTGCATGCTCTGCCACGTGATCACTGACGGCACAGTCACGTGATCAGTGCCTCTCAGTCACGTGATCACCGTAGGATAAACACGTGATCAGTGAACGACCAGCCACGTGATCACTGCATGCGCAGTCAGGTGGTCAGTTCCTGATCAGCCACCTGATCAGTGCGTGCACAGTCCCCTGATCAGCGCCTGTCAGTCACTGATCACTGCCTGATAAACACCTGATCAGTGCCCGCACAGCCACGTCATCAGTGCATGCGCAGTCACGTGATCAGTGCATGATAGCCACGTGATCAGTGCGTGCACAGTCCCATGATCAGCGCCTGTCAGTCACTGATCATTGCCTGATAAACACGTGATCAGTGCATGATGAGCCATGTGAACAGTGCCTGATCAGCCACGTCATCAGTGCATGATAGCCACGTGATCAGTGCATGCTCAGTCACGTGATCTGGACTTGATCAGCCACGTGATCAGTGCCTGCAGAGTCACGTGATCAGGGCCTGCTGAGCTGCGTGATTCCTGCCGGCTCATCTGCATGACAATTGCCATCTGAGCTGCGTGATTCCTGTCGGCTCATCTGCTTGACAATTGCCAGCTGTGCTGCGTGATTCCTGCCTGGTCACGTGCTTGATTATTGCCAGTTGAGCAGCATGATTCGTCACTGTTGAGCTCCATGCTTATTGCCTGCTGATTTCGTGGTTCGTGTCTGCTCAGCTCTTTGAGTATCGCCTCCTGAGGTCCCTGTTCGGTCGCCACCTGCCGGGGACCAGCCCCAACTGATCCAGGGTATTCGAAGGAGAGATGGCCTAGGCGACTATTTATATGCTAATCAGAGATGTCAAGAATAATGGTATGAGGAGAGCTCAGTAGGAAAATTCGGTGGAGAAAAGAGACTGAGTATCTTGGTTTACGCGGAAGACCAATCAAACTTCAAGACAAGAAGTTTGCACCACTTACGTAGGCCGCAGGCGCCCTCTCGAATAGCGAAAGGTGCCTCACCCTAGACAACTTCTCGAGTGGGTCTTAGCAGCCCAGACATAATTAGTAAGCGTGGTGGGTTCCGTGCTCCAGATGGAGACTCAGCTGGAAGTTAAAGGGAAGAATGACAAGGAACTTTATGAATTGGAGCTGTAAGTTAACTCTTTGACAGAGAGAGCGAGATGGTGGTGGGGGACAGCCCCCAGTGAAATCAGAGGTGAGAGCACAAAGCAATACAGTAGGCAGACTCTGGATTTTTTGGGGGAGATGCTGGAGAATATCCGGGTGGACTCCTGAGGCTCGATCCCGCATTTGCGTATGCCGAGCCTCCTTCCTCATGACCTTTGTCCAGAGTGGAATGCCTCCCCGGCTCCCGGCACATGATCAGTGCATGCTCAGTCACGATATCAGTGCATGCTCTGCCACGTGATCACTGACGGCACAGTCACGTGATCAGTGCCTCTCAGTCACGTGATCACCGTAGGATAAACACGTGATCAGTGAACGACCAGCCACGTGATCACTGCATGCGCAGTCAGGTGGTCAGTTCCTGATCAGCCACCTGATCAGTGCGTGCACAGTCCCCTGATCAGCGCCTGTCAGTCACTGATCACTGCCTGATAAACACGTGATCAGTGCCCGAACAGCCACGTCATCAGTGCATGCGCAGTCACGTGATCAGTGCATGATAGCCACGTGATCAGTGCGTGCACAGTCCCATGATCAGCGCCTGTCAGTCACTGATCATTGCCTGATAAACACGTGATCAGTGCATGATGAGCCATGTGATCAGTGCCTGATCAGCCACGTCATCAGTGCATGATAGCCACGTGATCAGTGCATGCTCAGTCACGTGATCTGGACTTGATCAGCCACGTGATCAGTGCCTGCAGAGTCACGTGATCAGGGCCTGCTGAGCTGCGTGATTCCTGCCGGCTCATCTGCATGACAATTGCCAGCTGAGCTGCGTGATTCCTGTCGGCTCATCTGCTTGACAATTGCCAGCTGAGCTGCGTGATTCCTGCCTGGTCACGTGCTTGATTATTGCCAGTTGAGCAGCATGATTCGTCACTGCTGAGCTCCATGCTTATTGCCTGCTGATTGCGTGGTTCGTGTCTGCTCAGCTCTTTGAGTATCGCCTCCTGAGGTCCCTGTTCGGTCGCCACCTGCCGGGGACCAGCCCCAACTGATCCAGGGTATTCGAAGGAGAGATGGCCTAGGCGACTATTTATATGCTAATCAGAGATGTCAAGAATAATAGTATGAGGAGAGCTCAGTAGGAAAATTCGGTGGAGAAAAGAGACTGAGTAGCTTGGTTTACGCGGAAGACCAATCAAACTTCAAGACAAGAAGTTTGCACCACTTACGTAGGCCGCAGGCGCCCTCTCGAATAGCGAAAGGTGCCTCACCCTAGACACCTTCTCGAGTGGGTCTTAGCAGCCCAGGCATAATTAGTAAGCGTGGTGGGTTCCGCGCTCCAGATGGAGACTCAGCTGGAAGTTAAAGGGAAGAATGACAAGGAACTTTATGAATTGGAGCTGTAAGTTAACTCTTTGACAGAGAGAGCGAGATGGTGGTGGGGGACAGCCCCCAGTGAAATCAGAGGTGAGAGCACAAAGCAATACAGTAGGCAGACTCCGGTTTTTTTGGGGGGAGATGCTCGAGAATATCCGGGTGGACTCCTGAGGCTCGATCCCGCATTTGCGTATGCCGAGCCTCCTTCCTCATGACCTTTGTCCAGAGTGGAATGCCTCCCCGGCTCCCGGCACATGATCAGTGCATGCTCAGTCACGATATCAGTGCCTGCTCAGCCACGTGATCACTGACGGCACAGTCACGTGATCAGCGCCTCTCAGTCACGTGATCACCGTATGATAAACACGTGATCAGTGAACGACCAGCCACGTGATCACTGCATGCGCAGTCAGGTGGTCAGTTCCTGATCAGCCACCTGATCAGTGCGTGCACAGTCCCCTGATCAGCGCCTGTCAGTCACTGATCACTGCCTGATAAACACGTGATCAGTGCCCGAACAGCCACGTCATCAGTGCATGCGCAGTCACGTGATCAGTGCATGATAGCCACGTGATCAGTGCGTGCACAGTCCCATGATCAGCGCCTGTCAGTCACTGATCATTGCCTGATAAACACGTGATCAGTGCATGATGAGCCATGTGATCAGTGCCTGATCAGCCACGTCATCAGTGCATGCGCAGTCACGTCATCAGTGCATGATAGCCACGTGATCAGTGCATGCTCAGTCACGTGATCTGGACTTGATCAGCCACGTGATCAGTGCCTGCAGAGTCACGTGATCAGGGCCTGCTGAGCTGCGTGATTCCTGCCGGCTCATCTGCATGACAATTGCCATCTGAGCTGCGTGATTCCTGTCGGCTCATCTGCTTGACAATTGCCAGCTGAGCTGCGTGATTCCTGCCTGGTCACGTGCTTGATTATTGCCAGTTGAGCAGCATGATTCGTCACTGCTGAGCTCCATGCTTATTGCCTGCTGATTGCGTGGTTCGTGTCTGCTCAGCTCTTTGAGTATCGCCTCCTGAGGTCCCTGTTCGGTCGCCACCTGCCGGGGACCAGCCCCAACTGATCCAGGGTATTCGAAGGAGAGATGGCCTAGGCGGCTATTTATATGCTAATCAGAGATGTCAAGAATAATAGTATGAGGAGAGCTCAGTAGGAAAATTCGGTGGAGAAAAGAGACTGAGTAGCTTGGTTTACGCGGAAGACCAATCAAACTTCAAGACAAGAAGTTTGCACCACTTACGTAGGCCGCAGGCGCCCTCTCGAATAGCGAAAGGTGCCTCACCCTAGACACCTTCTCGAGTGGGTCTTAGCAGCCCAGGCATAATTAGTAAGCGTGGTGGGTTCCGCGCTCCAGATGGAGACTCAGCTGGAAGTTAAAGGGAAGAATGACAAGGAACTTTATGAATTGGAGCTGTAAGTTAACTCTTTGACAGAGAGAGCGAGATGGTGGTGGGGGACAGCCCCCAGTGAAATCAGACGTGAGAGCACAAAGCAATACAGTAGGCAGACTCTGGTTTTTTTGGGGGGAGATGCTCGAGAATATCCGGGTGGACTCCTGAGGCTCGATCCCGCATTTGCGTATGCCGAGCCTCCTTCCTCATGACCTTTGTCCAGAGTGGAAGGCCTCCCCGGCTCCCGGCACATGATCAGTGCATGCTCAGTCACGATATCAGTGCCTGCTCAGCCACGTGATCACTGACGGCACAGTCACGTGATCAGCGCCTCTCAGTCACGTGATCACCGTAGGATAAACACGTGATCAGTGAACGACCAGCCACGTGATCACTGCATGCGCAGTCAGGTGGTCAGTTCCTGATCAGCCACCTGATCAGTGCGTGCACAGTCCCCTGATCAGCGCCTGTCAGTCACTGATCACTGCCTGATAAACACGTGATCAGTGCCCGAACAGCCACGTCATCAGTGCATGCGCAGTCACGTGATCAGTGCATGATAGCCACGTGATCAGTGCGTGCACAGTCCCATGATCAGCGCCTGTCAGTCACTGATCATTGCCTGATAAACACGTGATCAGTGCATGATGAGCCATGTGATCAGTGCCTGATCAGCCACGTCATCAGTGCATGCGCAGTCACGTCATCAGTGCATGATAGCCACGTGATCAGTGCATGCTCAGTCACGTGATCTGGACTTGATCAGCCACGTGATCAGTGCCTGCAGAGTCACGTGATCAGGGCCTGCTGAGCTGCGTGATTCCTGCCGGCTCATCTGCATGACAATTGCCATCTGAGCTGCGTGATTCCTGTCGGCTCATCTGCTTGACAATTGCCAGCTGAGCTGCGTGATTCCTGCCTGGTCACGTGCTTGATTATTGCCAGTTGAGTCAGCATTGCCAGTTGAGCAGCATGATTCGTCACTGCTGAGCTCCATGCTTATTGCCTGCTGATTGCGTGGTTCGTGTCTGCTCAGCTCTTTGAGTATCGCCTCCTGAGGTCCCTGTTCGGTCGCCACCTGCCGGGGACCAGCCCCAACTGATCCAGGGTATTCGAAGGAGAGATGGCCTAGGCGACTATTTATATGCTAATCAGAGATGTCAAGAATAATAGTATGAGGAGAGCTCAGTAGGAAAATTCGGTGGAGAAAAGAGACTGAGTAGCTTGGTTTACGCGGAAGACCAATCAAACTTCAAGACAAGAAGTTTGCACCACTTACGTAGGCCGCAGGCGCCCTCTCGAATAGCGAAAGGTGCCTCACCCTAGACACCTTCTCGAGTGGGTCTTAGCAGCCCAGGCATAATTAGTAAGCGTGGTGGGTTCCGCGCTCCAGATGGAGACTCAGCTGGAAGTTAAAGGGAAGAATGACAAGGAACTTTATGAATTGGAGCTGTAAGTTAACTCTTTGACAGAGAGAGCGAGATGGTGGTGGGGGACAGCCCCCAGTGAAATCAGAGGTGAGAGCACAAAGCAATACAGTAGGCAGACTCTTTTTTGGGGGGAGATGCTCGAGAATATCCGGGTGGACTCCTGAGGCTCGATCCCGCATTTGCGTATGCCGAGCCTCCTTCCTCATGACCTTTGTCCAGAGTGGAATGCCTCCCCGGCTCCCGGCACATGATCAGTGCATGCTCAGTCACGATATCAGTGCCTGCTCAGCCACGTGATCACTGACGGCACAGTCACGTGATCAGCGCCTCTCAGTCACGTGATCACCGTAGGATAAACACGTGATCAGTGAACGACCAGCCACGTGATCACTGCATGCGCAGTCAGGTGGTCAGTTCCTGATCAGCCACCTGATCAGTGCGTGCACAGTCCCCTGATCAGCGCCTGTCAGTCACTGATCACTGCCTGATAAACACGTGATCAGTGCCCGAACAGCCACGTCATCAGTGCATGCGCAGTCACGTGATCAGTGCATGATAGCCACGTGATCAGTGCGTGCACAGTCCCATGATCAGCGCCTGTCAGTCACTGATCATTGCCTGATAAACACGTGATCAGTGCATGATGAGCCATGTGATCAGTGCCTGATCAGCCACGTCATCAGTGCATGCGCAGTCACGTCATCAGTGCATGATAGCCACGTGATCAGTGCATGCTCAGTCACGTGATCTGGACTTGATCAGCCACGTGATCAGTGCCTGCAGAGTCACGTGATCAGGGCCTGCTGAGCTGCGTGATTCCTGCCGGCTCATCTGCATGACAATTGCCAGCTGAGCTGCGTGATTCCTGTCGGCTCATCTGCTTGACAATTGCCAGCTGAGCTGCGTGATTCCTGCCTGGTCACGTGCTTGATTATTGCCAGTTGAGCAGCATGATTCGTCACTGCTGAGCTCCATGCCTATTGCCTGCTGATTGCGTGGTTCGTGTCTGCTCAGCTCTTTGAGTATCGCCTCCTGAGGTCCCTGTTCGGTCGCCACCTGCCGGGGACCAGCCCCAACTGATCCAGGGTATTCGAAGGAGAGATGGCCTAGGCGACTATTTATATGCTAATCAGAGATGTCAAGAATAATAGTATGAGGAGAGCTCAGTAGGAAAATTCGGTGGAGAAAAGAGACTGAGTAGCTTGGTTTACGCGGAAGACCAATCAAACTTCAAGACAAGAAGTTTGCACCACTTACGTAGGCCGCAGGCGCCCTCTCGAATAGCGAAAGGTGCCTCACCCTAGACACCTTCTCGAGTGGGTCTTAGCAGCCCAGGCATAATTAGTAAGCGTGGTGGGTTCCGCGCTCCAGATGGAGACTCAGCTGGAAGTTAAAGGGAAGAATGACAAGGAACTTTATGAATTGGAGCTGTAAGTTAACTCTTTGACAGAGAGAGCGAGATGGTGGTGGGGGACAGCCCCCAGTGAAATCAGAGGTGAGAGCACAAAGCAATACAGTAGGCAGACTCTGGTTTTTTGGGGGGAGATGCTCGAGAATATCCGGGTGGACTCCTGAGGCTCGATCCCGCATTTGCGTATGCCGAGCCTCCTTCCTCATGACCTTTGTCCAGAGTGGAATGCCTCCCCGGCTCCCGGCACATGATCAGTGCATGCTCAGTCACGATATCAGTGCATGCTCAGCCACGTGATCACTGACGGCACAGTCACGTGATCAGCGCCTCTCAGTCACGTGATCACCGTATGATAAACACGTGATCAGTGAACGACCAGCCACGTGATCACTGCATGCGCAGTCAGGTGGTCAGTTCCTGATCAGCCACCTGATCAGTGCGTGCACAGTCCCCTGATCAGCGCCTGTCAGTCACTGATCACTGCCTGATAAACACGTGATCAGTGCATGATCAGCCACGTCATCAGTGCATGCGCAGTCACGTGATCAGTGCATGATAGCCACGTGATCAGTGCGTGCACAGTCCCATGATCAGCGCCTGTCAGTCACTGATCATTGCTGATAAACACGTGATCAGTGCATGATGAGCCATGTGATCAGTGCCTGATCAGCCACGTCATCAGTGCATGATCACGTGATCAGTGCATGCTCAGTCACGTGATCATGATAGCCACGTGCACAGTCCCATGATCAGCGCCTGTCAGTCACTGATCATTGCCTGATAAACACGTGATCAGTGCATGATGAGCCATGTGATCAGTGCCTGATCAGCCACGTCATCAGTGCATGCGCAGTCACGTCATCAGTGCATGATAGCCACGTGATCAGTGCATGCTCAGTCACGTGATCTGGACTTGATCAGCCACGTGATCAGTGCCTGCAGAGTCACGTGATCAGGGCCTGCTGAGCTGCGTGATTCCTGCCGGCTCATCTGCATGACAATTGCCAGCTGAGCTGCGTGATTCCTGTCGGCTCATCTGCTTGACAATTGCCAGCTGAGCTGCGTGATTCCTGCCTGGTCACGTGCTTGATTATTGCCAGTTGAGCAGCATGATTCGTCACTGCTGAGCTCCATGCTTATTGCCTGCTGATTGCGTGGTTCGTGTCTGCTCAGCTCTTTGAGTATCGCCTCCTGAGGTCCCTGTTCGGTCGCCACCTGCCGGGGACCAGCCCCAACTGATCCAGGGTATTCGAAGGAGAGATGGCCTAGGCGACTATTTATATGCTAATCAGAGATGTCAAGAATAATAGTATGAGGAGAGCTCAGTAGGAAAATTCGGTGGAGAAAAGAGACTGAGTAGCTTGGTTTACGCGGAAGACCAATCAAACTTCAAGACAAGAAGTTTGCACCACTTACGTAGGCCGCAGGCGCCCTCTCGAATAGCGAAAGGTGCCTCACCCTAGACACCTTCTCGAGTGGGTCTTAGCAGCCCAGGCATAATTAGTAAGCGTGGTGGGTTCCGCGCTCCAGATGGAGACTCAGCTGGAAGTTAAAGGGAAGAATGACAAGGAACTTTATGAATTGGAGCTGTAAGTTAACTCTTTGACAGAGAGAGCGAGATGGTGGTGGGGGACAGCCCCCAGTGAAATCAGAGGTGAGAGCACAAAGCAATACAGTAGGCAGACTCTGGTTTTTTGGGGGGAGATGCTCGAGAATATCCGGGTGGACTCCTGAGGCTCGATCCCGCATTTGCGTATGCCGAGCCTCCTTCCTCATGACCTTTGTCCAGAGTGGAATGCCTCCCCGGCTCCCGGCACATGATCAGTGCATGCTCAGTCACGATATCAGTGCCTGCTCAGCCACGTGATCACTGACGGCACAGTCACGTGATCAGCGCCTCTCAGTCACGTGATCACCGTATGATAAACACGTGATCAGTGAACGACCAGCCACGTGATCACTGCATGCGCAGTCAGGTGGTCAGTTCCTGATCAGCCACCTGATCAGTGCGTGCACAGTCCCCTGATCAGCGCCTGTCAGTCACTGATCACTGCCTGATAAACACGTGATCAGTGCCCGAACAGCCACGTCATCAGTGCATGCGCAGTCACGTGATCAGTGCATGATAGCCACGTGATCAGTGCGTGCACAGTCCCATGATCAGCGCCTGTCAGTCACTGATCATTGCCTGATAAACACGTGATCAGTGCATGATGAGCCATGTGATCAGTGCCTGATCAGCCACGTCATCAGTGCATGCGCAGTCACGTCATCAGTGCATGATAGCCACGTGATCAGTGCATGCTCAGTCACGTGATCTGGACTTGATCAGCCACGTGATCAGTGCCTGCAGAGTCACGTGATCAGGGCCTGCTGAGCTGCGTGATTCCTGCCGGCTCATCTGCATGACAATTGCCAGCTGAGCTGAGCTGAGCTGCGTGATTCCTGTCGGCTCATCTGCTTGACAATTGCCAGCTGAGCTGCGTGATTCCTGTCGGCTCATCTGCTTGACAATTGCCAGCTGAGCTGCGTGATTCCTGCCTGGTCACGTGCTTGATTATTGCCAGTTGAGCAGCATGATTCGTCACTGCTGAGCTCCATGCTTATTGCCTGCTGATTGCGTGGTTCGTGTCTGCTCAGCTCTTTGAGTATCGCCTCCTGAGGTCCCTGTTCGGTCGCCACCTGCCGGGGACCAGCCCCAACTGATCCAGGGTATTCGAAGGAGAGATGGCCTAGGCGACTATTTATATGCTAATCAGAGATGTCAAGAATAATAGTATGAGGAGAGCTCAGTAGGAAAATTCGGTGGAGAAAAGAGACTGAGTAGCTTGGTTTACGCGGAAGACCAATCAAACTTCAAGACAAGAAGTTTGCACCACTTACGTAGGCCGCAGGCGCCCTCTCGAATAGCGAAAGGTGCCTCACCCTAGACACCTTCTCGAGTGGGTCTTAGCAGCCCAGGCATAATTAGTAAGCGTGGTGGGTTCCGCGCTCCAGATGGAGACTCAGCTGGAAGTTAAAGGGAAGAATGACAAGGAACTTTATGAATTGGAGCTGTAAGTTAACTCTTTGACAGAGAGAGCGAGATGGTGGTGGGGTACAGCCCCCAGTGAAATCAGAGGTGAGAGCACAAAGCAATACAGTAGGCAGACTCTGGTTTTTTTGGGGGGAGATGCTCGAGAATATCCGGGTGGACTCCTGAGGCTCGATCCCGCATTTGCGTATGCCGAGCCTCCTTCCTCATGACCTTTGTCCAGAGTGGAATGCCTCCCCGGCTCCCGGCACATGATCAGTGCATGCTCAGTCACGATATCAGTGCCTGCTCAGCCACGTGATCACTGACGTCACAGTCACGTGATCAGCGCCTCTCAGTCACGTGATCACCGTATGATAAACACGTGATCAGTGAACGACCAGCCACGTGATCACTGCATGCGCGGTCAGGTGGTCAGTTCCTGATCAGCCACCTGATCAGTGCGTGCACAGTCCCCTGATCAGCGCCTGTCAGTCACTGATCACTGCCTGATAAACACGTGATCAGTGCCCGAACAGCCACGTCATCAGTGCATGCGCAGTCACGTGATCAGTGCATGATAGCCACGTGATCAGTGCGTGCACAGTCCCATGATCAGCGCCTGTCAGTCACTGATCATTGCCTGATAAACACGTGATCAGTGCATGATGAGCCATGTGATCAGTGCCTGATCAGCCACGTCATCAGTGCATGCGCAGTCACGTCATCAGTGCATGATAGCCACGTGATCAGTGCATGCTCAGTCACGTTATATGGACTTGATCAGCCACGTGATCAGTGCCTGCAGAGTCACGTGATCAGGGCCTGCTGAGCTGCGTGATTCCTGCCGGCTCATCTGCTAGACAATTGCCAGCTGAGCTGCAGATTCCTGCCTGGTCACGTGCTTGATTATTGCCAGTTGAGCAGCATGATTCGTCACTGCTGAGCTCCATGCTTATTGCCTGCTGATTGCGTGGTTCGTGTCTGCTCAGCTCTTTGAGTATCGCCTCCTGAGGTCCCTGTTCGGTCGCCACCTGCCGGGGACCAGCCCCAACTGATCCAGGGTATTCGAAGGAGAGATGGCCTAGGCGGCTATTTATATGCTAATCAGAGATGTCAAGAATAATAGTATGAGGAGAGCTCAGTAGGAAAATTCGGTGGAGAAAAGAGACTGAGTAGCTTGGTTTACGCGGAAGACCAATCAAACTTCAAGACAAGAAGTTTGCACCACTTACGTAGGCCGCAGGCGCCCTCTCGAATAGCGAAAGGTGCCTCACCCTAGACACCTTCTCGAGTGGGTCTTAGCAGCCCAGGCATAATTAGTAAGCGTGGTGGGTTCCGCGCTCCAGATGGAGACTCAGCTGGAAGTTAAAGGGAAGAATGACAAGGAACTTTATGAATTGGCGCTGTAAGTTAACTCTTTGACAGAGAGAGCGAGATGGTGGTGGGGTACAGCCCCCAGTGAAATCAGAGGTGAGAGCACAAAGCAATACAGTAGGCAGACTCTGGTTTTTTTGGGGGGGAGATGCTCGAGAATATCCGGCTGGACTCCTGAGGCTCGATCCCGCATTTGCGTATTCCGAGCCTCCTTCCTCATGACCTTTGACCAGAGTGGAATGCCTCCCCGGCTCCCGGCACATGATCAGTGCATGCTCAGTCACGATATCAGTGCCTGCTCAGCCACGTGATCACTGACGGCACAGTCACGTGATCAGCGCCTCTCAGTCACGTGATCACCGTATGGTAAACACGTGATCAGTGAACGACCAGCCACGTGATCACTGCATGCGCGGTCAGGTGGTCAGTTCCTGATCAGCCACCTGATCAGTGCGTGCACAGTCCCCTGATCAGCGCCTGTCAGTCACTGATCACTGCCTGATAAACACGTGATCAGTGCCCGAACAGCCACGTCATCAGTGCATGCGCAGTCACGTGATCAGTGCATGATAGCCACGTGATCAGTGCGTGCACAGTCCCATGATCAGCGCCTGTCAGTCACTGATCATTGCCTGATAAACACGTGATCAGTGCATGATGAGCCATGTGATCAGTGCCTGATCAGCCACGTCATCAGTGCATGCGCAGTCACGTCATCAGTGCATGATAGCCACGTGATCAGTGCATGCTCAGTCACGTTATATGGACTTGATCAGCCACGTGATCAGTGCCTGCAGAGTCACGTGATCAGGGCCTGCTGAGCTGCGTGATTCCTGCCGGCTCATCTGCTAGACAATTGCCAGCTGAGCTGCGTGATTCCTGCCTGGTCACGTGCTTGATTATTGCCAGTTGAGCAGCATGATTCGTCACTGCTGAGCTCCATGCTTATTGCCTGCTGATTGCGTGGTTCGTGTCTGCTCAGCTCTTTGAGTATCGCCTCCTGAGGTCCCTGTTCGGTCGCCACCTGCCGGGGACCAGCCCCAACTGATCCAGGCTATTCGAAGGAGAGATGGCCTAGGCGACTATTTATATGCTAATCAGAGATGTCAAGAATAATAGTATGAGGAGAGCTCAGTAGGAAAATTCGGTGGAGAAAAGAGACTGAGTAGCTTGGTTTACGCGGAAGACCAATCAAACTTCAAGACAAGAAGTTTGCACCACTTACGTAGGCCGCAGGCGCCCTCTCGAATAGCGAAAGGTGCCTCACCCTAGACACCTTCTCGAGTGGGTCTTAGCAGCCCAGGCATAATTAGTAAGCGTGGTGGGTTCCGCGCTCCAGATGGAGACTCAGCTGGAAGTTAAAGGGAAGAATGACAAGGAACTTTATGAATTGGAGCTGTAAGTTAACTCTTTGACGGAGAGAGCGAGATGGTGGTGGGGGACAGCCCCCAGTGAAATCAGAGGTGAGAGCACAAAGCAATACAGTAGGCAGACTCTGGTTTTTTGGGGGGAGATGCTCGAGAATATCCGGGTGGACTCCTGAGGCTCGATCCCGCATTTGCGTATGCCGAGCCTCCTTCCTCATGACCTTTGTCCAGAGTGGAAGGCCTCCCCGGCTCCCGGCACATGATCAGTGCATGCTCAGTCACGATATCAGTGCCTGCTCAGCCACGAGATCACTGACGGCACAGTCACGTGATCAGCGCCTCTCAGTCACGTGATCACCGTAGGATAAACACGTGATCAGTGAACGACCAGCCACGTGATCACTGCATGCGCGGTCAGGTGGTCAGTTCCTGATCAGCCACCTGATCAGTGCGTGCACAGTCCCCTGATCAGCGCCTGTCAGTCACTGATCACTGCCTGATAAACACGTGATCAGTGCCCGAACAGCCACGTCATCAGTGCATGCGCAGTCACGTGATCAGTGCATGATAGCCACGTGATCAGTGCGTGCACAGTCCCATGATCAGCGCCTGTCAGTCACTGATCATTGCCTGATAAACACGTGATCAGTGCATGATGAGCCATGTGATCAGTGCCCGATCAGCCACGTCATCAGTGCATGCGCAGTCACGTCATCAGTGCATGATAGCCACGTGATCAGTGCATGCACAGTCACGTGATCTGGACTTGATCAGCCACGTGATCAGTGCCTGCAGAGTCACGTGATCAGGGCCTGCTGAGCTGCGTGATTCCTGCCGGCTCATCTGCATGACAATTGCCAGCTGAGCTGCGTGATTCCTGTCGGCTCATCTGCTTGACAATTGCCAGCTGAGCTGCGTGATTCCTGCCTGGTCACGTGCTTGATTATTGCCAGTTGAGCAGCATGATTCGTCACTGCTGAGCTCCATGCTTATTGCCTGCTGATTGCGTGGTTCGTGTCTGCTCAGCTCTTTGAGTATCGCCTCCTGAGGTCCCTGTTCGGTCGCCACCTGCCGGGGACCAGCCCCAACTGATCCAGGGTATTCGAAGGAGAGATGGCCTAGGCGACTATTTATATGCTAATCAGAGATGTCAAGAATAATAGTATGAGGAGAGCTCAGTAGGAAAATTCGGTGGAGAAAAGAGACTGAGTAGCTTGGTTTACGCGGAAGACCAATCAAACTTCAAGACAAGAAGTTTGCACCACTTACGTAGGCCGCAGGCGCCCTCTCGAATAGCGAAAGGTGCCTCACCCTAGACACCTTCTCGAGTGGGTCTTAGCAGCCCAGGCATAATTAGTAAGCGTGGTGGGTTCCACGCTCCAGATGGAGACTCAGCTGGAAGTTAAAGGGAGGAATGACAAGGAACTTTATGAATTGGAGCTGTAAGTTAACTCTTTGACAGAGAGAGCGAGATGGTGGTGGGGGACAGCCCCCAGTGAAATCAGAGGTGAGAGCACAAAGCAATACAGTAGGCAGACTGGTTTTTTTGGGGGGGAGATGCTCGAGAATATCCGGGTGGACTCCTGAGGCTCGATCCCGCATTTGCGTATGCCGAGCCTCCTTCCTCATGACCTTTGTCCAGAGTGGAAGGCCTCCCCGGCTCCCGGCACATGATCAGTGCATGCTCAGTCACGATATCAGTGCATGCTCAGCCACGTGATCACTGACGGCAGAGTCACGTGATCAGCGCCTCTCAGTCACGTGATCACCGTAGGATAAACACGTGATCAGTGAATGACCAGCCACGTGATCACTGCATGCGCGGTCAGGTGATCAGTTCCTGATCACCCACCTGATCAGTGCGTGCACAGTCCCCTGATCAGCGCCTGTCAGTCACTGATCACTGCCTGATAAACACGTGATCAGTGCCCGAACAGCCACGTCATCAGTGCATGCGCAGTCACGTGATCAGTGCATGATAGCCACGTGATCAGTGCGTGCACAGTCCCATGATCAGCGCCTGTCAGTCACTGATCATTGCCTGATAAACACGTGATCAGTGCATGATGAGCCATGTGATCAGTGCCCGATCAGCCACGTCATCAGTGCATGCGCAGTCACGTCATCAGTGCATGATAGCCACGTGATCAGTGCATGCTCAGTCACGTGATCTGGACTTGATCAGCCACGTGATCAGTGCCTGCAGAGTCACGTGATCAGGGCCTGCTGAGCTGCGTGATTCCTGCCGGCTCATCTGCATGACAATTGCCAGCTGAGCTGCGTGATTCCTGTCGGCTCATCTGCTTGACAATTGCCAGCTGAGCTGCGTGATTCCTGCCTGGTCACGTGCTTGATTATTGCCAGTTGAGCAGCATGATTCGTCACTGCTGAGCTCCATGCTTATTGCCTGCTGATTGCGTGGTTCGTGTCTGCTCAGCTCTTTGAGTATCGCCTCCTGAGGTCCCTGTTCGGTCGCCACCTGCCGGGGACCAGCCCCAACTGATCCAGGGTATTCGAAGGAGAGATGGCCTAGGCGACTATTTATATGCTAATCAGAGATGTCAAGAATAATAGTATGAGGAGAGCTCAGTAGGAAAATTCGGTGGAGAAAAGAGACTGAGTAGCTTGGTTTACGCGGAAGACCAATCAAACTTCAAGACAAGAAGTTTGCACCACTTACGTAGGCCCCAGGCGCCCTCTCGAATAGCGAAAGGTGCCTCACCCTAGACACCTTCTCGAGTGGGTCTTATCAGCCCAGGCATAATTAGTAAGCGTGGTGGGTTCCGCGCTCCAGATGGAGATTCAGCTGGAAGTTAAAGGGAAGAATGACAAGGAACTTTATGAATTGGAGCTGTAAGTTAACTCTTTGACAGAGAGAGCGAGATGGTGGTGGGGGACAGCCCCCAGTGAAATCAGAGGTGAGAGCACAAAGCAATACAGTAGGCAGACTCTGGTTTTTTGGGGGGAGATGCTCGAGAATATCCGGGTGGACTCCTGAGGCTCGATCCCGCATTTGCGTATGCCGAGCCTCCTTCCTCATACCTTTGTCCAGAGTGGAATGCCTCCCCGGCTCCCGGCACATGATCAGTGCATGCTCAGTCACGATATCAGTGCCTGCTCAGCCACGTGATCACTGACGGCAGAGTCACGTGATCAGCGCCTCTCAGTCACGTGATCACCGTAGGATAAACACGTGATCAGTGAACGACCAGCCACGTGATCCCTGCATGCGCGGTCAGGTGGTCAGTTCCTGATCAGCCACCTGATCAGTGCGTGCACAGTCCCCTGATCAGCGCCTGTCAGTCATTGATCACTGCCTGATAAACACGTGATCAGTGCCCGAACAGCCACGTCATCAGTGCATGCGCAGTCACGTGATCAGTGCATGATAGCCACGTGATCAGTGCGTGCACAGTCCCATGATCAGCGCCTGTCAGTCACAGATCATTGCCTGATAAACACGTGATCAGTGCATGATGAGCCATGTGATCAGTGCCCGATCAGCCACGTCATCAGTGCATGCGCAGTCACGTCATCAGTGCATGATAGCCACGTGATCAGTGCATGCTCAGTCACGTGATCTGGACTTGATCAGCCACGTGATCAGTGCCTGCAGAGTCACGTGATCAGGGCCTGCTGAGCTGCGTGATTCCTGCCGGTTCCTCTGCTTGACAATTGCCAGCTGAGCTGCGTGATTCCTGCCTGGTCACGTGCTTGATTATTGCCAGTTGAGCAGCATGATTCGTCACTGCTGAGCTTCATGCTTATTGCCTGCTGATTGCGTGGTTCGTGTCTGCTCAGCTCTTTGAGTATCGCCTCCTGAGGTCCCTGTTCGGTCGCCACCTGCCGGGGACCAGCCCCAACTGATCCAGGGTATTCAAAGGAGAGATGGCCTAGGTGACTATTTATATGCTAATCAGACATGTCAAGAATAATAGTATGAGGAGAGCTCAGTAGGAAAATTCGGTGGAGAAAAGACACTGAGTAGCTTGGTTTATGCGGAAGACCAATCAAACTTCAAGACAAGAAGTTTGCACCACTTACGTAGGCCGCAGGCGCCCTCTCGAATAGCGAAAGGTGCCTCACCCTAGACACCTTCTCGAGTGGGTCTTAGCAGCCCAGGCATAATTAGTAAGCGTGGTGGGTTCCGCGCTCCAGATGGAGACTCAGCTGGAAGTTAAAGGGAAGAATGACAAGGAACTTTATGAATTGGAGCTGTAAGTTAACTCTTTGACAGAGAGAGCGAGATGGTGGTGGGGGACAGCCCCCAGTGAAATCAGAGGTGAGAGCACAAAGCAATACAGTAGGCAGACTCCGGTTTTTTGGGGGGAGATGCTCGAGAATATCCGGGTGGACTCCTGAGGCTCGATCCCGCATTTGCGTATGCCGAGCCTCCTTCCTCATGACCTTTGTCCAGAGTGGAATGCCTCCCCGGCTCCCGGCACATGATCAGTGCATGCTCAGTCACGATATCAGTGCCTGCTCAGCCACGAGATCACTGACGGCACAGTCACGTGATCAGCGCCTCTCAGTCACGTGATCACCGTATGATAAACACGTGATCAGTGAACGACCAGCCACGTGATCACTGCATGCGCAGTCAGGTGGTCAGTTCCTGATCAGCCACCTGATCAGTGCGTGCACAGTCCCCTGATCAGCGCCTGTCAGTCACTGATCACTGCCTGATAAACACGTGATCAGTGCCCGAACAGCCACGTCATCAGTGCATGCGCAGTCACGTGATCAGTGCTTGATAGCCACGTGATCAGTGCATGCTCAGTCACGTGATCTGGACTTGATCAGCCACGTGATCAGTGCCTGCAGAGTCACGTGATCAGGGCCTGCTGAGCTGCGTGATTCCTGCCGGCTCATCTGCATGACAATTGCCAGCTGAGCTGCGTGATTCCTGTCGGCTCATCTGCTTGACAATTGCCAGCTGAGCTGCGTGATTCCTGCCTGGTCACGTGCTTGATTATTGCCAGTTGAGCAGCATGATTCGTCACTGCTGAGCTCCATGCTTATTGCCTGCTGAGTGCGTGGTTCGTGTCTGCTCAGCTCTTTGAGTATTGCCTCCTGAGGTCCCTGTTCGGTCGCCACCTGCCGGGGACCAGCCCCAACTGATCCAGGGTATACGAAGGAGAGATGGCCTAGGCGACTATTTATATGCTAATCAGAGATGTCAAGAATAATAGTATGAGGAGAGCTCAGTAGGAAAATTCGGTGGAGAAAAGAGACTGAGTAGCTTGGTTTACGCAGAAGACCAATCAAACTTCAAGACAAGAAGTTTGCACCACTTACGTAGGCCGCAGGCGCCCTCTCGAATAGCGAAAGGTGCCTCACCCTAGACACCTTCTCGAGTGGGTCTTAGCAGCCCAGGCATAATTAGTAAGCGTGGTGGGTTCCGCGCTCCAGATGGAGACTCAGCTGGAAGTTAAAGGGAAGAATGACAAGGAACTTTATGAATTGGAGCTGTAAGTTAACTCTTTGACAGAGAGAGCGAGATGGTGGTGGGGGACAGCCCCCAGTGAAATCAGAGGTGAGAGCACAAAGCAATACAGTAGGCAGACTCCGGTTTTTTTGGGGGGAGATGCTCGAGAATATCCGGGTGGACTCCTGAGGCTCGATCCCGCATTTGCGTATGCCGAGCCTCCTTCCTCATGACCTTTGTCCAGAGTGGAATGCCTCCCCGGCTCCCGGCACATGATCAGTGCATGCTCAGTCACGATATCAGTGCCTGCTCAGCCACGTGATCACTGACGGCACAGTCACGTGATCAGCGCCTCTCAGTCACGTGATCACCGTATGATAAACACGTGATCAGTGAACGACCAGCCACGTGATCACTGCATGCGCGGTCAGGTGGTCAGTTCCTGATCAGCCACCTGATCAGTGCGTGCACAGTCCCCTGATCAGCGCCTGTCAGTCACTGATCACTGCCTGATAAACACGTGATCAGTGCCCGAACAGCCACGTCATCAGTGCATGCGCAGTCACGTGATCAGTGCATGATAGCCACGTGATCAGTGCGTGCACAGTCCCATGATCAGCGCCTGTCAGTCACTGATCATTGCCTGATAAACACGTGATCAGTGCATGATGAGCCATGTGATCAGTGCCTGATCAGCCACGTCATCAGTGCATGCGCAGTCACGTCATCAGTGCATGATAGCCACGTGATCAGTGCATGCTCAGTCACGTGATCTGGACTTGATCAGCCACGTGATCAGTGCCTGCAGAGTCACGTGATCAGGGCCTGCTGAGCTGCGTGATTCCTGCCGGCTCATCTGCATGACAATTGCCATCTGAGCTGCGTGATTCCTGTCGGCTCATCTGCTTGACAATTGCCAGCTGAGCTGCGTGATTCCTGCCTGGTCACGTGCTTGATTATTGCCAGTTGAGCAGCATGATTCGTCACTGCTGAGCTCCATGCTTATTGCCTGCTGATTGCGTGGTTCGTGTCTGCTCAGCTCTTTGAGTATTGCCTCCTGAGGTCCCTGTTCGGTCGCCACCTGCCGGGGACCAGCCCCAACTGATCCAGGGTATTCGAAGGAGAGATGGCCTAGGCGACTATTTATATGCTAATCAGAGATGTCAAGAATAATAGTATGAGGAGAGCTCAGTAGGAAAATTCGGTGGAGAAAAGAGACTGAGTAGCTTGGTTTACGCGGAAGACCAATCAAACTTCAAGACAAGAAGTTTGCACCACTTACGTAGGCCGCAGGCGCCCTCTCGAATAGCGAAAGGTGCCTCACCCTAGACACCTTCTCGAGTGGGTCTTAGCAGCCCAGGCATAATTAGTAAGCGTGGTGGGTTCCGCGCTCCAGATGGAGACTCAGCTGGAAGTTAAAGGGAAGAATGACAAGGAACTTTATGAATTGGAGCTGTAAGTTAACTCTTTGACAGAGAGAGCGAGATGGTGGTGGGGGACAGCCCCCAGTGAAATCAGAGGTGAGAGCACAAAGCAATACAGTAGGCAGACTCCTTTTTTTGGGGGGAGATGCTCGAGAATATCCGGGTGGACTCCTGAGGCTCGATCCCGCATTTGCGTATGCCGAGCCTCCTTCCTCATGACCTTTGTCCAGAGTGGAATGCCTCCCCGGCTCCCGGCACATGATCAGTGCATGCTCAGTCACGATATCAGTGCCTGCTCAGCCACGTGATCACTGACGGCACAGTCACGTGATCAGCGCCTCTCAGTCACGTGATCACCGTATGATAAACACGTGATCAGTGAACGACCAGCCACGTGATCACTGCATGCGCGGTCAGGTGGTCAGTTCCTGATCAGCCACCTGATCAGTGCGTGCACAGTCCCCTGATCAGCGCCTGTCAGTCACTGATCACTGCCTGATAAACACGTGATGCAGTGCCCGAACAGCCACGTCATCAGTGCATGCGCAGTCACGTGATCAGTGCATGATAGCCACGTGATCAGTGCGTGCACAGTCCCATGATCAGCGCCTGTCAGTCACTGATCATTGCCTGATAAACACGTGATCAGTGCATGATGAGCCATGTGATCAGTGCCTGATCAGCCACGTCATCAGTGCATGCGCAGTCACGTCATCAGTGCATGATAGCCACGTGATCAGTGCATGCTCAGTCACGTGATCTGGACTTGATCAGCCACGTGATCAGTGCCTGCAGAGTCACGTGATCAGGGCCTGCTGAGCTGCGTGATTCCTGCCGGCTCATCTGCTTGACAATTGCCAGCTGAGCTGCGTGATTCCTGCCTGGTCACGTGCTTGATTATTGCCAGTTGAGCAGCATGATTCGTCACTGCTGAGCTCCATGCTTATTGCCTGCTGATTGCGTGGTTCGTGTCTGCTCAGCTCTTTGAGTATTGCCTCCTGAGGTCCCTGTTCGGTCGCCACCTGCCGGGGACCAGCCCCAACTGATCCAGGGTATTCGAAGGAGAGATGGCCTAGGCGACTATTTATATGCTAATCAGAGATGTCAAGAATAATAGTATGAGGAGAGCTCAGTAGGAAAATTCGGTGGAGAAAAGAGACTGAGTAGCTTGGTTTACGCGGAAGACCAATCAAACTTCAAGACAAGAAGTTTGCACCACTTACGTAGGCCGCAGGCGCCCTCTCGAATAGCGAAAGGTGCCTCACCCTAGACACCTTCTCGAGTGGGTCTTAGCAGCCCAGGCATAATTAGTAAGCGTGGTGGGTTCCGCGCTCCAGATGGAGACTCAGCTGGAAGTTAAAGGGAAGAATGACAAGGAACTTTATGAATTGGAGCTGTAAGTTAACTCTTTGACAGAGAGAGCGAGATGGTGGTGGGGGACAGCCCCCAGTGAAATCAGAGGTGAGAGCACAAAGCAATACAGTAGGCAGACTCTTTTTTGGGGGGAGATGCTCGAGAATATCCGGGTGGACTCCTGAGGCTCGATCCCGCATTTGCGTATGCCGAGCCTCCTTCCTCATGACCTTTGTCCAGAGTGGAATGCCTCCCCGGCTCCCGGCACATGATCAGTGCATGCTCAGTCACGATATCAGTGCCTGCTCAGCCACGTGATCACTGACGGCACAGTCACGTGATCAGCGCCTCTCAGTCACGTGATCACCGTATGATAAACACGTGATCAGTGAACGACCAGCCACGTGATCACTGCATCAGGTCAGGATCAGCGTGTCAGTCCTGATCAGCCACACTGATCAGTGCGATGCGTGATCAGTGCCTGATCAGCCACGTCATCAGTGCATGCGCAGTCACGTGATCAGTGCATGATAGCCTGATCAACAGCATGATCAGTGTCAGTCACTGATCAGCCACGTGATCAGTGCATGATCAGTGATCAGCCACGTCATCAGTGCATGATAGCCACGTGATCAGTGCATGATAGCGTGATCAGTCACGTCCCATGATCAGCGCCTGTCAGTCACTGATCATTGCCTGATAAACACGTGATCAGTGCATGATGAGCCATGTGATCAGTGCCTGATCAGCCACGTCATCAGTGCATGCGCAGTCACGTCATCAGTGCATGATAGCCACGTGATCAGTGCATGCTCAGTCACGTGATCTGGACTTGATCAGCCACGTGATCAGTGCCTGCAGAGTCACGTGATCAGGGCCTGCTGAGCTGCGTGATTCCTGCCGGCTCATCTGCATGACAATTGCCAGCTGAGCTGCGTGATTCCTGTCGGCTCATCTGCTTGACAATTGCCAGCTGAGCTGCGTGATTCCTGCCTGGTCACGTGCTTGATTATTGCCAGTTGAGCAGCATGATTCGTCACTGCTGAGCTCCATGCTTATTGCCTGCTGATTGCGTGGTTCGTGTCTGCTCAGCTCTTTGAGTATTGCCTCCTGAGGTCCCTGTTCGGTCGCCACCTGCCGGGGACCAGCCCCAACTGATCCAGGGTATTCGAAGGAGAGATGGCCTAGGCGACTATTTATATGCTAATCAGAGATGTCAAGAATAATAGTATGAGGAGAGCTCAGTAGGAAAATTCGGTGGAGAAAAGAGACTGAGTAGCTTGGTTTACGCGGAAGACCAATCAAACTTCAAGACAAGAAGTTTGCACCACTTACGTAGGCCGCAGGCGCCCTCTCGAATAGCGAAAGGTGCCTCACCCTAGACACCTTCTCGAGTGGGTCTTAGCAGCCCAGGCATAATTAGTAAGCGTGGTGGGTTCCGCGCTCCAGATGGAGACTCAGCTGGAAGTTAAAGGGAAGAATGACAAGGAACTTTATGAATTGGAGCTGTAAGTTAACTCTTTGACAGAGAGAGCGAGATGGTGGTGGGGGACAGCCCCCAGTGAAATCAGAGGTGAGAGCACAAAGCAATACAGTAGGCAGACTCCGGTTTTTTGGGGGGAGATGCTCGAGAATATCCGGGTGGACTCCTGAGGCTCGATCCCGCATTTGCGTATGCCGAGCCTCCTTCCTCATGACCTTTGTCCAGAGTGGAATGCCTCCCCGGCTCCCGGCACATGATCAGTGCATGCTCAGTCACGATATCAGTGCCTGCTCAGCCACGTGATCACTGACGGCACAGTCACGTGATCAGCGCCTCTCAGTCACGTGATCACCGTATGATAAACACGTGATCAGTGAACGACCAGCCACGTGATCACTGCATGCGCAGTCAGGTGGTCAGTTCCTGATCAGCCACCTGATCAGTGCGTGCACAGTCCCCTGATCAGCGCCTGTCAGTCACTGATCACTGCCTGATAAACACGTGATCAGTGCCCGAACAGCCACGTCATCAGTGCATGCGCAGTCACGTGATCAGTGCATGATAGCCACGTGATCAGTGCGTGCACAGTCCCATGATCAGCGCCTGTCAGTCACTGATCATTGCCTGATAAACACGTGATCAGTGCATGATGAGCCATGTGATCAGTGCCTGATCAGCCACGTCATCAGTGCATGCGCAGTCACGTCATCAGTGCATGATAGCCACGTGATCAGTGCATGCTCAGTCACGTGATCTGGACTTGATCAGCCACGTGATCAGTGCCTGCAGAGTCACGTGATCAGGGCCTGCTGAGCTGCGTGATTCCTGCCGGCTCATCTGCATGACAATTGCCAGCTGAGCTGCGTGATTCCTGTCGGCTCATCTGCTTGACAATTGCCAGCTGAGCTGCGTGATTCCTGCCTGGTCACGTGCTTGATTATTGCCAGTTGAGCAGCATGATTCGTCACTGCTGAGCTCCATGCTTATTGCCTGCTGATTGCGTGGTTCGTGTCTGCTCAGCTCTTTGAGTATTGCCTCCTGAGGTCCCTGTTCGGTCGCCACCTGCCGGGGACCAGCCCCAACTGATCCAGGGTATTCGAAGGAGAGATGGCCTAGGCGACTATTTATATGCTAATCAGAGATGTCAAGAATAATAGTATGAGGAGAGCTCAGTAGGAAAATTCGGTGGAGAAAAGAGACTGAGTAGCTTGGTTTACGCGGAAGACCAATCAAACTTCAAGACAAGAAGTTTGCACCACTTACGTAGGCCGCAGGCGCCCTCTCGAATAGCGAAAGGTGCCTCACCCTAGACACCTTCTCGAGTGGGTCTTAGCAGCCCAGGCATAATTAGTAAGCGTGGTGGGTTCCGCGCTCCAGATGGAGACTCAGCTGGAAGTTAAAGGGAAGAATGACAAGGAACTTTATGAATTGGAGCTGTAAGTTAACTCTTTGACAGAGAGAGCGAGATGGTGGTGGGGGACAGCCCCCAGTGAAATCAGAGGTGAGAGCACAAAGCAATACAGTAGGCAGACTCCGGTTTTTTTGGGGGGAGATGCTCGAGAATATCCGGGTGGACTCCTGAGGCTCGATCCCGCATTTGCGTATGCCGAGCCTCCTTCCTCATGACCTTTGTCCAGAGTGGAATGCCTCCCCGGCTCCCGGCACATGATCAGTGCATGCTCAGTCACGATATCAGTGCCTGCTCAGCCACGTGATCACTGACGGCACAGTCACGTGATCAGCGCCTCTCAGTCACGTGATCACCGTATGATAAACACGTGATCAGTGAACGACCAGCCACGTGATCACTGCATGCGCAGTCAGGTGGTCAGTTCCTGATCAGCCACCTGATCAGTGCGTGCACAGTCCCCTGATCAGCGCCTGTCAGTCACTGATCACTGCCTGATAAACACGTGATCAGTGCCCGAACAGCCACGTCATCAGTGCATGCGCAGTCACGTGATCAGTGCATGATAGCCACGTGATCAGTGCGTGCACAGTCCCATGATCAGCGCCTGTCAGTCACTGATCATTGCCTGATAAACACGTGATCAGTGCATGATGAGCCATGTGATCAGTGCCTGATCAGCCACGTCATCAGTGCATGCGCAGTCACGTCATCAGTGCATGATAGCCACGTGATCAGTGCATGCTCAGTCACGTGATCTGGACTTGATCAGCCACGTGATCAGTGCCTGCAGAGTCACGTGATCAGGGCCTGCTGAGCTGCGTGATTCCTGCCGGCTCATCTGCTTGACAATTGCCAGCTGAGCTGCGTGATTCCTGCCTGGTCACGTGCTTGATTATTGCCAGTTGAGCAGCATGATTCGTCACTGCTGAGCTCCATGCTTATTGCCTGCTGATTGCGTGGTTCGTGTCTGCTCAGCTCTTTGAGTATTGCCTCCTGAGGTCCCTGTTCGGTCGCCACCTGCCGGGGACCAGCCCCAACTGATCCAGGGTATTCGAAGGAGAGATGGCCTAGGCGACTATTTATATGCTAATCAGAGATGTCAAGAATAATAGTATGAGGAGAGCTCAGTAGGAAAATTCGGTGGAGAAAAGAGACTGAGTAGCTTGGTTTACGCGGAAGACCAATCAAACTTCAAGACAAGAAGTTTGCACCACTTACGTAGGCCGCAGGCGCCCTCTCGAATAGCGAAAGGTGCCTCACCCTAGACACCTTCTCGAGTGGGTCTTAGCAGCCCAGGCATAATTAGTAAGCGTGGTGGGTTCCGCGCTCCAGATGGAGACTCAGCTGGAAGTTAAAGGGAAGAATGACAAGGAACTTTATGAATTGGAGCTGTAAGTTAACTCTTTGACAGAGAGAGCGAGATGGTGGTGGGGGACAGCCCCCAGTGAAATCAGAGGTGAGAGCACAAAGCAATACAGTAGGCAGACTCCGGTTTTTTTGGGGGGAGATGCTCGAGAATATCCGGGTGGACTCCTGAGGCTCGATCCCGCATTTGCGTATGCCGAGCCTCCTTCCTCATGACCTTTGTCCAGAGTGGAATGCCTCCCCGGCTCCCGGCACATGATCAGTGCATGCTCAGTCACGATATCAGTGCCTGCTCAGCCACGTGATCACTGACGGCACAGTCACGTGATCAGCGCCTCTCAGTCACGTGATCACCGTATGATAAACACGTGATCAGTGAACGACCAGCCACGTGATCACTGCATGCGCGGTCAGGTGGTCAGTTCCTGATCAGCCACCTGATCAGTGCGTGCACAGTCCCCTGATCAGCGCCTGTCAGTCACTGATCACTGCCTGATAAACACGTGATCAGTGCCCGAACAGCCACGTCATCAGTGCATGCGCAGTCACGTGATCAGTGCATGATAGCCACGTGATCAGTGCGTGCACAGTCCCATGATCAGCGCCTGTCAGTCACTGATCATTGCCTGATAAACACGTGATCAGTGCATGATGAGCCATGTGATCAGTGCCCGATCAGCCACGTCATCAGTGCATGCGCAGTCACGTCATCAGTGCATGATAGCCACGTGATCAGTGCATGCTCAGTCACGTGATCTGGACTTGATCAGCCACGTGATCAGTGCCTGCAGAGTCACGTGATCAGGGCCTGCTGAGCTGCGTGATTCCTGCCGGCTCATCTGCTTGACAATTGCCAGCTGAGCTGCGTGATTCCTGCCTGGTCACGTGCTTGATTATTGCCAGTTGAGCAGCATGATTCGTCACTGCTGAGCTCCATGCTTATTGCCTGCTGATTGCGTGGTTCGTGTCTGCTCAGCTCTTTGAGTATTGCCTCCTGAGGTCCCTGTTCGGTCGCCACCTGCCGGGGACCAGCCCCAACTGATCCAGGGTATTCGAAGGAGAGATGGCCTAGGCGACTATTTATATGCTAATCAGAGATGTCAAGAATAATAGTATGAGGAGAGCTCAGTAGGAAAATTCGGTGGAGAAAAGAGACTGAGTAGCTTGGTTTACGCGGAAGACCAATCAAACTTCAAGACAAGAAGTTTGCACCACTTACGTAGGCCGCAGGCGCCCTCTCGAATAGCGAAAGGTGCCTCACCCTAGACACCTTCTCGAGTGGGTCTTAGCAGCCCAGGCATAATTAGTAAGCGTGGTGGGTTCCGCGCTCCAGATGGAGACTCAGCTGGAAGTTAAAGGGAAGAATGACAAGGAACTTTATGAATTGGAGCTGTAAGTTAACTCTTTGACAGAGAGAGCGAGATGGTGGTGGGGGACAGCCCCCAGTGAAATCAGAGGTGAGAGCACAAAGCAATACAGTAGGCAGACTCCGGTTTTTTTGGGGGGAGATGCTCGAGAATATCCGGGTGGACTCCTGAGGCTCGATCCCGCATTTGCGTATGCCGAGCCTCCTTCCTCATGACCTTTGTCCAGAGTGGAATGCCTCCCCGGCTCCCGGCACATGATCAGTGCATGCTCAGTCACGATATCAGTGCCTGCTCAGCCACGTGATCACTGACGGCACAGTCACGTGATCAGCGCCTCTCAGTCACGTGATCACCGTATGATAAACACGTGATCAGTGAACGACCAGCCACGTGATCACTGCATGCGCGGTCAGGTGGTCAGTTCCTGATCAGCCACCTGATCAGTGCGTGCACAGTCCCCTGATCAGCGCCTGTCAGTCACTGATCACTGCCTGATAAACACGTGATCAGTGCCCGAACAGCCACGTCATCAGTGCATGCGCAGTCACGTGATCAGTGCATGATAGCCACGTGATCAGTGCGTGCACAGTCCCATGATCAGCGCCTGTCAGTCACTGATCATTGCCTGATAAACACGTGATCAGTGCATGATGAGCCATGTGATCAGTGCCCGATCAGCCACGTCATCAGTGCATGCGCAGTCACGTCATCAGTGCATGATAGCCACGTGATCAGTGCATGCTCAGTCACGTGATCTGGACTTGATCAGCCACGTGATCAGTGCCTGCAGAGTCACGTGATCAGGGCCTGCTGAGCTGCGTGATTCCTGCCGGCTCATCTGCATGACAATTGCCAGCTGAGCTGCGTGATTCCTGTCGGCTCATCTGCTTGACAATTGCCAGCTGAGCTGCGTGATTCCTGCCTGGTCACGTGCTTGATTATTGCCAGTTGAGCAGCATGATTCGTCACTGCTGAGCTCCATGCTTATTGCCTGCTGATTGCGTGGTTCGTGTCTGCTCAGCTCTTTGAGTATTGCCTCCTGAGGTCCCTGTTCGGTCGCCACCTGCCGGGGACCAGCCCCAACTGATCCAGGGTATTCGAAGGAGAGATGGCCTAGGCGACTATTTATATGCTAATCAGAGATGTCAAGAATAATAGTATGAGGAGAGCTCAGTAGGAAAATTCGGTGGAGAAAAGAGACTGAGTAGCTTGGTTTACGCGGAAGACCAATCAAACTTCAAGACAAGAAGTTTGCACCACTTACGTAGGCCGCAGGCGCCCTCTCGAATAGCGAAAGGTGCCTCACCCTAGACACCTTCTCGAGTGGGTCTTAGCAGCCCAGGCATAATTAGTAAGCGTGGTGGGTTCCGCGCTCCAGATGGAGACTCAGCTGGAAGTTAAAGGGAAGAATGACAAGGAACTTTATGAATTGGAGCTGTAAGTTAACTCTTTGACAGAGAGAGCGAGATGGTGGTGGGGGACAGCCCCCAGTGAAATCAGAGGTGAGAGCACAAAGCAATACAGTAGGCAGACTCCGGTTTTTTTGGGGGGAGATGCTCGAGAATATCCGGGTGGACTCCTGAGGCTCGATCCCGCATTTGCGTATGCCGAGCCTCCTTCCTCATGACCTTTGTCCAGAGTGGAATGCCTCCCCGGCTCCCGGCACATGATCAGTGCATGCTCAGTCACGATATCAGTGCCTGCTCAGCCACGTGATCACTGACGGCACAGTCACGTGATCAGCGCCTCTCAGTCACGTGATCACCGTATGATAAACACGTGATCAGTGAACGACCAGCCACGTGATCACTGCATGCGCGGTCAGGTGGTCAGTTCCTGATCAGCCACCTGATCAGTGCGTGCACAGTCCCCTGATCAGCGCCTGTCAGTCACTGATCACTGCCTGATAAACACGTGATCAGTGCCCGAACAGCCACGTCATCAGTGCATGCGCAGTCACGTGATCAGTGCATGATAGCCACGTGATCAGTGCGTGCACAGTCCCATGATCAGCGCCTGTCAGTCACTGATCATTGCCTGATAAACACGTGATCAGTGCATGATGAGCCATGTGATCAGTGCCCGATCAGCCACGTCATCAGTGCATGCGCAGTCACGTCATCAGTGCATGATAGCCACGTGATCAGTGCATGCTCAGTCACGTGATCTGGACTTGATCAGCCACGTGATCAGTGCCTGCAGAGTCACGTGATCAGGGCCTGCTGAGCTGCGTGATTCCTGCCGGCTCATCTGCATGACAATTGCCAGCTGAGCTGCGTGATTCCTGTCGGCTCATCTGCTTGACAATTGCCAGCTGAGCTGCGTGATTCCTGCCTGGTCACGTGCTTGATTATTGCCAGTTGAGCAGCATGATTCGTCACTGCTGAGCTCCATGCTTATTGCCTGCTGATTGCGTGGTTCGTGTCTGCTCAGCTCTTTGAGTATTGCCTCCTGAGGTCCCTGTTCGGTCGCCACCTGCCGGGGACCAGCCCCAACTGATCCAGGGTATTCGAAGGAGAGATGGCCTAGGCGACT
Organism: Bos javanicus; assembly: GCF_032452875.1. Classification (NCBI taxonomy): domain Eukaryota; kingdom Metazoa; phylum Chordata; class Mammalia; order Artiodactyla; family Bovidae; genus Bos; species Bos javanicus. Next base: position 357,233 of record NW_026893643.1, on the reverse strand, counting down.
ATTTATATGCTAATCAGAGATGTCAAGAATAATAGTATGAGGAGAGCTCAGTAGGAAAATTCGGTGGAGAAAAGAGACTGAGTAGCTTGGTTTACGCGGAAGACCAATCAAACTTCAAGACAAGAAGTTTGCACCACTTACGTAGGCCGCAGGCGCCCTCTCGAATAGCGAAAGGTGCCTCACCCTAGACACCTTCTCGAGTGGGTCTTAGCAGCCCAGGCATAATTAGTAAGCGTGGTGGGTTCCGCGCTCCAGATGGAGACTCAGCTGGAAGTTAAAGGGAAGAATGACAAGGAACTTTATGAATTGGAGCTGTAAGTTAACTCTTTGACAGAGAGAGCGAGATGGTGGTGGGGGACAGCCCCCAGTGAAATCAGAGGTGAGAGCACAAAGCAATACAGTAGGCAGACTCTGGTTTTTTTGGGGGGAGATGCTCGAGAATATCCGGGTGGACTCCTGAGGCTCGATCCCGCATTTGCGTATGCCGAGCCTCCTTCCTCATGACCTTTGTCCAGAGTGGAATGCCTCCCCGGCTCCCGGCACATGATCAGTGCATGCTCAGTCACGATATCAGTGCCTGCTCAGCCACGTGATCACTGACGGCACAGTCACGTGATCAGCGCCTCTCAGTCACGTGATCACCGTATGATAAACACGTGATCAGTGAACGACCAGCCACGTGATCACTGCATGCGCGGTCAGGTGGTCAGTTCCTGATCAGCCACCTGATCAGTGCGTGCACAGTCCCCTGATCAGCGCCTGTCAGTCACTGATCACTGCCTGATAAACACGTGATCAGTGCCCGAACAGCCACGTCATCAGTGCATGCGCAGTCACGTGATCAGTGCATGATAGCCACGTGATCAGTGCGTGCACAGTCCCATGATCAGCGCCTGTCAGTCACTGATCATTGCCTGATAAACACGTGATCAGTGCATGATGAGCCATGTGATCAGTGCCCGATCAGCCACGTCATCAGTGCATGCGCAGTCACGTCATCAGTGCATGATAGCCACGTGATCAGTGCATGCTCAGTCACGTGATCTGGACTTGATCAGCCACGTGATCAGTGCCTGCAGAGTCACGTGATCAGGGCCTGCTGAGCTGCGTGATTCCTGCCGGCTCATCTGCTTGACAATTGCCAGCTGAGCTGCGTGATTCCTGCCTGGTCACGTGCTTGATTATTGCCAGTTGAGCAGCATGATTCGTCACTGCTGAGCTCCATGCTTATTGCCTGCTGATTGCGTGGTTCGTGTCTGCTCAGCTCTTTGAGTATTGCCTCCTGAGGTCCCTGTTCGGTCGCCACCTGCCGGGGACCAGCCCCAACTGATCCAGGGTATTCGAAGGAGAGATGGCCTAGGCGACTATTTATATGCTAATCAGAGATGTCAAGAATAATAGTATGAGGAGAGCTCAGTAGGAAAATTCGGTGGAGAAAAGAGACTGAGTAGCTTGGTTTACGCGGAAGACCAATCAAACTTCAAGACAAGAAGTTTGCACCACTTACGTAGGCCGCAGGCGCCCTCTCGAATAGCGAAAGGTGCCTCACCCTAGACACCTTCTCGAGTGGGTCTTAGCAGCCCAGGCATAATTAGTAAGCGTGGTGGGTTCCGCGCTCCAGATGGAGACTCAGCTGGAAGTTAAAGGGAAGAATGACAAGGAACTTTATGAATTGGAGCTGTAAGTTAACTCTTTGACAGAGAGAGCGAGATGGTGGTGGGGGACAGCCCCCAGTGAAATCAGAGGTGAGAGCACAAAGCAATACAGTAGGCAGACTCCTGGTTTTTTGGGGGGAGATGCTCGAGAATATCCGGGTGGACTCCTGAGGCTCGATCCCGCATTTGCGTATGCCGAGCCTCCTTCCTCATGACCTTTGTCCAGAGTGGAATGCCTCCCCGGCTCCCGGCACATGATCAGTGCATGCTCAGTCACGATATCAGTGCCTGCTCAGCCACGTGATCACTGACGGCACAGTCACGTGATCAGCGCCTCTCAGTCACGTGATCACCGTATGATAAACACGTGATCAGTGAACGACCAGCCACGTGATCACTGCATGCGCAGTCAGGTGGTCAGTTCCTGATCAGCCACCTGATCAGTGCGTGCACAGTCCCCTGATCAGCGCCTGTCAGTCACTGATCACTGCCTGATAAACACGTGATCAGTGCCCGAACAGCCACGTCATCAGTGCATGCGCAGTCACGTGATCAGTGCATGATAGCCACGTGATCAGTGCGTGCACAGTCCCATGATCAGCGCCTGTCAGTCACTGATCATTGCCTGATAAACACGTGATCAGTGCATGATGAGCCATGTGATCAGTGCCCGATCAGCCACGTCATCAGTGCATGCGCAGTCACGTCATCAGTGCATGATAGCCACGTGATCAGTGCATGCTCAGTCACGTGATCTGGACTTGATCAGCCACGTGATCAGTGCCTGCAGAGTCACGTGATCAGGGCCTGCTGAGCTGCGTGATTCCTGCCGGCTCATCTGCATGACAATTGCCATCTGAGCTGCGTGATTCCTGTCGGCTCATCTGCTTGACAATTGCCAGCTGAGCTGCGTGATTCCTGCCTGGTCACGTGCTTGATTATCGCCAGTTGAGCAGCATGATTCGTCACTGCTGAGCTCCATGCTTATTGCCTGCTGATTGCGTGGTTCGTGTCTGCTCAGCTCTTTGAGTATCGCCTCCTGAGGTCCCTGTTCGGTCGCCACCTGCCGGGGACCAGCCCCAACTGATCCAGGGTATTCGAAGGAGAGATGGCCTAGGCGACTATTTATATGCTAATCAGAGATGTCAAGAATAATAGTATGAGGAGAGCTCAGTAGGAAAATTCGGTGGAGAAAAGAGACTGAGTAGCTTGGTTTACGCGGAAGACCAATCAAACTTCAAGACAAGAAGTTTGCACCACTTACGTAGGCCGCAGGCTCCCTCTCGAATAGCGAAAGGTGCCTCACCCTAGACACCTTCTCGAGTGGGTCTTAGCAGCCCAGGCATAATTAGTAAGCGTGGTGGGTTCTGCGCTCCAGATGGAGACTCAGCTGGAAGTTAAAGGGAAGAATGACAAGGAACTTTATGAATTGGAGCTGTAAGTTAACTCTTTGACAGAGAGAGCGAGATGGTGGTGGGGGACAGCCCCCAGTGAAATCAGAGGTGAGAGCACAAAGCAATACAGTAGGCAGACTCTGGTTTTTTGGGGGGAGATGCTCGAGAATATCCGGCTGGACTCCTGAGGCTCGATCCCGCATTTGCGTATGCCGAGCCTCCTTCCTCATGACCTTTGTCCAGAGTGGAATGCCTCCTCGGCTCCCGGCACATGATCAGTGCATGCTCAGTCACGATATCAGTGCCTGCTCAGCCACGTGATCACTGATGGCACAGTCACGTGATCAGCGCCTCTCAGTCACGTGGTCACCGTATGATAAACACGTGATCAGTGAACGACCAGCCACGTGACCACTGCATGCGCAGTCAGGTGGTCAGTTCCTGATCAGCCACCTGATCAGTGCGTGCACAGTCCCCTGACCAGCGCCTGTCAGTCACTGATCACTGCCTGATAAACACGTGATCAGTGCCTGAACAGCCACGTCATCAGTGCATGCGCAGTCACGTGATCAGTGCATGATAGCCACGTGATCAGTGCGTGCACAGTCCCATGATCAGCGCCTGTCAGTCACTGATCATTGCCTGATAAACACGTGATCAGTGCATGATGAGCCATGGGATCAGTGCCTGATCAGCCACGTCATCAGTGCATGCGCAGTCAAGTCATCAGTGCATGATAGCCACGTGATCAGTGCATGCTCAGTCACGTGATCTGGACTTGATCAGCCACGTGATCAGTGCCTGCAGAGTCACGTGATCAGGGCCTGCTGAGCTGGGTGATTCCTGCCGGCTCATCTGCTTGACAATTGCCAGCTGAGCTGCGTGATTCCTGCCTGGTCACGTGCTTGATTATTGCCAGTTGAGCAGCATGATTCGTCACTGCTGAGCTCCATGCCTATTGCCTGCTGATTGCGTGGTTGGTGTCTGCTCAGCTCTTTGAGTATCGCCTCCTGAGGTCCCTTTTCGGTCGCCACCTGCCGGGGACCAGCCCCAACTGATCCAGGGTATTAGAAGGAGAGATGGCCTAGGCGACTATTTATATGCTAATCAGAGATGTCAAGAATAATAGTATGAGGAGAGCTCAGTAGGAAAATTCGATGGAGAAAAGAGACTGAGTAGCTTGGTTTACGCAGAAGACCAATCAAACTTCAAGACAAGAAGTTTGCACCACTTACGTAGGCCGCAAGCGCCCTCTCGAATAGCGAAAGGTGCCTCACCCTAGACACCTTCTCGAGTGGGTCTTAGCAGCCCAGGCATAATTAGTAAGCGTGGTGGGTTCCGCGCTCCAGATGGAGACTCAGCTGGAAGTTAAAGGGAAGAATGACAAGGAACTTTATGAATTGGAGCTCTAAGTTAACTCTTTGACAGAGAGAGCGAGATGGTGGTGGGGGACAGCCCCCAGTGAAATCAGAGGTGAGAGCACAAAGCAATACAGTAGGCAGACTCTGGTTTTTTGGGGGGAGATGCTCGAGAATATCCGGGTGGACTCCTGAGGCTCGATCCCGCATTTGCGTATGCCAAGCCTCCTTCCTCATGACCTTTCTCCAGAGTGGAATGTCTCCCCGGCTCCCGGCACATGATCAGTGCATGCTCAGTCACGATATCAGTGCATGCTCAGCCACGTGATCACTGACGGCACAGTCACGTGATCAGCGCCTCTCAGTCACGTGATCACCGTATGATAAACACGTGATCAGTGAACGACCAGCCACGTGATCACTGCATGCGCAGTCAGGTGGTCAGTTCCTGATCAGCCACCTGATCAGTGCGTGCACAGTCCCCTGATCAGCGCCTGTCAGTCACTGATCACTGCCTGATAAACACGTGATCAGTGCCCGATCAGCCACGTCATCAGTGCATGCGCAGTCACGTGATCAGTGCATGATAGCCACGTGATCATGCGTGCACAGTCCCATGATCAGCGCCTGTCAGTCACTGATCATTGCCTGATAAACACGTGATCAGTGCATGATGAGCCATGTGATCAGTGCCTGATCAGCCACGTCATCAGTGCATGATGCAGTCACAGTGATCATCATGATCAGCCACGTGACAGTCCCATGATCAGCGCCTGTCAGTCACTGATCATTGCCTGATAAACACGTGATCAGTGCATGATGAGCCATGTGATCAGTGCCTGATCAGCCACGTCATCAGTGCATGCGCAGTCACGTCATCAGTGCATGATAGCCACGTGATCAGTGCATGCTCAGTCACGTGATCTGGACTTGATCAGCCACGTGATCAGTGCCTGCAGAGTCACGTGATCAGGGCCTGCTGAGCTGCGTGATTCCTGCCGGCTCATCTGCATGACAATTGCCATCTGAGCTGCGTGATTCCTGTCGGCTCATCTGCTTGACAATTGCCAGCTGAGCTGCGTGATTCCTGCCTGGTCACGTGCTTGATTATTGCCAGTTGAGCAGCATGATTCGTCACTGCTGAGCTCCATGCTTATTGCCTGCTGATTGCGTGGTTCGTGTCTGCTCAGCTCTTTGAGTATTGCCTCCTGAGGTCCCTGTTCGGTCGCCACCTGCCGGGGACCAGCCCCAACTGATCCAGGGTATTCGAAGGAGAGATGGCCTAGGCGACTATTTATATGCTAATCAGAGATGTCAAGAATAATAGTATGAGGAGAGCTCAGTAGGAAAATTCGGTGGAGAAAAGAGACTGAGTAGCTTGGTTTACGCGGAAGACCAATCAAACTTCAAGACAAGAAGTTTGCACCACTTACGTAGGCCGCAGGCGCCCTCTCGAATAGCGAAAGGTGCCTCACCCTAGACACCTTCTCGAGTGGGTCTTAGCAGCCCAGGCATAATTAGTAAGCGTGGTGGGTTCTGCGCTCCAGATGGAGACTCAGCTGGAAGTTAAAGGGAAGAATGACAAGGAACTTTATGAATTGGAGCTGTAAGTTAACTCTTTGACAGAGAGAGCGAGATGGTGGTGGGGGACAGCCCCCAGTGAAATCAGAGGTGAGAGCACAAAGCAATACAGTAGGCAGACTCTGGTTTTTTGGGGGGAGATGCTCGAGAATATCCGGGTGGACTCCTGAGGCTCGATCCCGCATTTGCGTATGCCGAGCCTCCTTCCTCATGACCTTTGTCCAGAGTGGAATGCCTCCCCGGCTCCCGGCACATGATCAGTGCATGCTCAGTGACGATATCAGTGCCTGCTCAGCCACGTGATCACTGACGGCACAGTCACGTGATCAGCGCCTCTCAGTCACGTGATCACCGTAGGATAAACACGTGATCAGTGAACGACCAGCCACGTGATCACTGCATGCGCAGTCAGGTGGTCAGTTCCTGATCAGCCACCTGATCAGTGCGTGCACAGTCCCCTGATCAGCGCCTGTCAGTCACTGATCACTGCCTGATAAACACGTGATCAGTGCCCAAACAGCCACGTCATCAGTGCATGCGCAGTCACGTGATCAGTGCATGATAGCCACGTGATCAGTGCGTGCACAGTCCCATGATCAGCGCCTGTCAGTCACTGATCATTGCCTGATAAACACGTGATCAGTGCATGATGAGCCATGTGATCAGTGCCTGATCAGCCACGTCATCAGTGCATGCGCAGTCACGTCATCAGTGCATGATAGCCACGTGATCAGTGCATGCTCAGTCACGTGATCTTGACTTGATCAGCCACGTGATCAGTGCCTGCAGAGTCACGTGATCAGGGCCTGCTGAGCTGCGTGATTCCTGCCGGCTCATCTGCTAGACAATTGCCAGCTGAGCTGCGTGATTCCTGTCGGCTCATCTGCTTGACACTTGCCAGCTGAGCTGCGTGATTCCTGCCTGGTCACGTGCTTGATTATTGCCAGTTGAGCAGCATGATTCGTCACTGCTGAGCTCCATGCTTATTGCCTGCTGATTGCGTGTTTCGTGTCTGCTCAGCTCTTTGAGTATTGCCTCCTGAGGTCCCTGTTCGGTCGCCACCTTCCGGGGACCAGCCCCAACTGATCCAGGGTATTCGAAGGAGAGATGGCCTAGGCGACTATTAATATGCTAATCAGAGATGTCAAGAATAATAGTATGAGGAGAGCTCAGTAGGAAAATTCGATGGAGAAAAGAGACTGAGTAGCTTGGTTTACGCGGAAGACCAATCAAACTTCAAGACAAGAAGTATGCACCACTTACGTAGGCCGCAGGCGCCCTCTCGAATAGCGAAAGGTGCCTCACCCTAGACACCTTCTCGAGTGGGTCTTAGCAGCCCAGGCATAATTAGTAAGCGTGGTGGGTTCCGCGCTCCACATGGAGACTCAGCTGGAAGTTAAAGGGAAGAATGACAAGGAACTTTATGAATTGGCGCTGTAAGTTAACTCTTTGACAGAGAGAGAGAGATGGTGGTGGGAGACAGCCCCCAGTGAAATCAGAGGTGAGAGCACAAAGCAATACAGTAGGCAGACTCTGGTTTTTTTGGGGGGGAGATGCTCGAGAATATCCGGCTGGACTCCTGAGGCTCGATCCCGCATTTGCGTATTCCGAGCCTCCTTCCTCATGACCTTTGACCAGAGTGGAATGCCTCCCCGGCTCCCGGCACATGATCAGTGCATGCTCAGTCACGATATCAGTGCCTGCTCAGCCACGTGATCACAGACGGCACAGTCACGTGATCAGCGCCTCTCAGTCACGTGATCACCGTATGATAAACACGTGATCAGTGAACGACCAGCCACGTGATCACTGCATGCGCAGTCAGGTGGTCAGTTCCTGATCAGACACCTGATCAGTGCGTGCACAGTCCCCTGATCAGCGCCTGTCAGTCACTGATCACTGCCTGATAAACACGTGATCAGTGCCCGAACAGCCACGTCATCAGTGCATGCGCAGTCACGTGATCAGTGCATGATAGCCACGTGATCAGTGCGTGCACAGTCCCATGATCAGCGCCTGTCAGTCACTGATCATTGCCTGATAAACACGTGATCAGGGCATGATGAGCCATGTGATCAGTGCCTGATCAGCCACGTCATCAGTGCATGCGCAGTCACGTCATCAGTGCATGATAGCCACGTGATCAGTGCATGCTCAGTCACGTTATATGGACTTGATCAGCCACGTGATCAGTGCCTGCAGAGTCACGTGATCAGGGCCTGCTGAGCTGCGTGATTCCTGCCGGCTCATCTGCTAGACAATTGCCAGCTGAGCTGCGTGATTCCTGCCTGGTCACGTGCTTGATTATTGCCAGTTGAGCAGCATGATTCGTCACTGCTGAGCTCCATGCTTATTGCCTGCTGATTGCGTGGTTCGTGTCTGCTCAGCTCTTTGAGTATCGCCTCCTGAGGTCCCTGTTCGGTCGCCACCTGCCGGGGACCAGCCCCAACTGATCCAGGGTATTCGAAGGAGAGATGGCCTAGGCGACTATTTATATGCTAATCAGAGATGTCAAGAATAATAGTATGAGGAGAGCTCAGTAGGAAAATTCGGTGGAGAAAAGAGACTGAGTAGCTTGGTTTACGCGGAAGACCAATCAAACTTCAAGACAAGAAGTTTGCACCACTTACGTGGGCCGCAGGCGCCCTCTCGAATAGCGAAAGGTGCCTCACCCTAGACACCTTCTCGAGTGGGTCTTAGCAGCCCAGGCATAATTAGTAAGCGTGGTGGGTTCCGCGCTCCAGATGGAGACTCAGCTGGAAGTTAAAGGGAAGAATGACAAGGAACTTTATGAATTGGAGCTGTAAGTTAACTCTTTGACAGAGAGAGCGAGATGGTGGTGGGGGACAGTCCCCAGTGAAATCAGAGGTGAGAGCACAAAGCAATACAGTAGTCAGACTCTGGTTTTTTTGGGGGGGAGATCCTCGAGAATATCCGGGTGGACTCCTGAGGCTCGATCCCGCATTTGCGTATGCCGAGCCTCCTTCCTCATGACCTTTGTCCAGAGTGGAATGCCTCCCCGGCTCCCGGCCCATGATCAGTGCATGCTCAGTCACGATATCAGTGCATGCTCAGCCACGTGATCACTGACGGCACAGTCACGTGATCAGCGCCTCTCAGTCACGTGATCACCGTAGGATAAACACGTGATCAGTGAACGACCAGCCACGTGATCACTGCATGCGCAGTCAGGTGGTCAGTTCCTGATCAGCCACCTGATCAGTGCGTGCACAGTCCCCTGATCAGCGCCTGTCAGTCACTGATCACTGCCTGATAAACACGTGATCAGTGCCCAAACAGCCACGTCATCAGTGCATGCGCAGTCACGTGATCAGTGCATGATAGCCACGTGATCAGTGCGTGCACAGTCCCATGATCAGCGCCTGTCAGTCACTGATCATTGCCTGATAAACACGTGATCAGTGCATGATGAGCCATGGGATCAGTGCCTGATCAGCCACGTCATCAGTGCATGTGCAGTCACGTCATCAGTGCATGATAGCCACGTGATCAGTGCATGCTCAGTCACGTGATCTGGACTTGATCAGCCACGTGATCAGTGCCTGCAGAGTCACGTGATCAGGGCCTGCTGAGCTGCGTGATTCCTGCCGGCTCATCTGCATGACAATTGCCAGCTGAGCTGCGTGATTCCTGTCGGCTCATCTGCTTGACAATTGCCAGCTGAGCTGCGTGATTCCTGCCTGGTCACGTGCTTGATTATTGCCAGTTGAGCAGCATGATTCGTCACTGCTGAGCTCCATGCTTATTGCCTGCTGATTGCGTGGTTCGTGTCTGCTCAGCTCTTTGAGTATCGCCTCCTGAGGTCCCTGTTCGGTCGCCACCTGCCGGGGACCAGCCCCAACTGATCCAGGGTATTCGAAGGAGAGATGGCCTAGGCGACTATTTATATGCTAATCAGAGATGTCAAGAATAATAGTATGAGGAGAGCTCAGTAGGAAAATTCGGTGGAGAAAAGAGACTGAGTAGCTTGGTTTACGCGGAAGACCAATCAAACTTCAAGACAAGAAGTTTGCACCACTTACGTAGGCCCCAGGCGCCCTCTCGAATAGCGAAAGGTGCCTCACCCTAGACACCTTCTCGAGTGGGTCTTAGCAGCCCAGGCATAATTAGTAAGCGTGGTGGGTTCCGCGCTCCAGATGGAGATTCAGCTGGAAGTTAAAGGGAAGAATGACAAGGAACTTTATGAATTGGAGCTGTAAGTTAACTCTTTGACAGAGAGAGCGAGATGGTGGTGGGGGACAGCCCCCAGTGAAATCAGAGGTGAGAGCACAAAGCAATACAGTAGGCAGACTCTGGTTTTTTGGGGGGAGATGCTCGAGAATATCCGGGTGGACTCCTGAGGCTCGATCCCGCATTTGCGTATGCCGAGCCTCCTTCCACATGACCTTTGTCCAGAGTGGAATGCCTCCCCGGCTCCCGGCACATGATCAGTGCATGCTCAGTCACGATATCAGTGCCTGCTCAGCCACGTGATCACTGACGGCAGAGTCACGTGATCAGCGCCTCTCAGTCACGTGATCACCGTATGATAAACACGTGATCAGTGAACGACCAGCCACGTGATCCCTGCATGCGCGGTCAGGTGGTCAGTTCCTGATCAGCCACCTGATCAGTGCGTGCACAGTCCCCTGATCAGCGCCTGTCAGTCACTGATCACTGCCTGATAAACACGTGATCAGGGCATGATGAGCCATGTGATCAGTGCCTGAACAGCCACGTCATCAGTGCATGCGCAGTCACGTGATCAGTGCATGATAGCCACGTGATCAGTGCGTGCACAGTCCCATGATCAGCGCCTGTCAGTCACTGATCATTGCCTGATAAACACGTGATCAGGGCATGATGAGCCATGTGATCAGTGCCTGATCAGCCACGTCATCAGTGCATGCGCAGTCACGTCATCAGTGCATGATAGCCACGTGATCAGTGCATGCTCAGTCACGTGATCTGGACTTGATCAGCCACGTGATCAGTGCCTGCAGAGTCACGTGATCAGGGCCTGCTGAGCTGCGTGATTCCTGCCGGCTCATCTGCATGACAATTGCCAGCTGAGCTGCGTGATTCCTGTCGGCTCATCTGCTTGACAATTGCCAGCTGAGCTGTGTGATTCCTGCCTGGTCACGTGCTTGATTATTGCCAGTTGAGCAGCATGATTCGTCACTGCTGAGCTCCATGCTTATTGCCTGCTGATTGCGTGGTTCGTGTCTGCTCAGCTCTTTGAGTATCGCCTCCTGAGGTCCCTGTTCGGTCGCCACCTGCCGGGGACCAGCCCCAACTGATCCAGGGTATTCGAAGGAGAGATGGCCTAGGCGACTATTTATATGCTAATCAGAGATGTCAAGAATAATAGTATGAGGAGAGCTCAGTAGGAAAATTCGGTGGAGAAAAGTGACTGAGTAGCTTGGTTTACAAGGAAGACCAATCAAACTTCAAGACAAGAAGTTGGCACCACTTACGTAGGCCGCAGGCGCCCTCTCGAATAGCGAAAGGTGCCTCACCCTAGACACCTTCTCGAGTGGGTCTTAGCAGCCCAGGCATAATTAGTAAGCGTGGTGGGTTCCGCGCTCCAGATGGAGACTCAGCTGGAAGTTAAAGGGAAGAATGACAAGGAACTTTATGAATTAGAGCTGTAAGTTAACTCTTTGACAGAGAGAGCGAGATGGTGGTGGGAGACAGCCCCCAGTGAAATCAGAGGTGAGAGCACAAAGCAATACAGTAGGCAGACTCTGGTTTTTTGGGGGGAGATGCTCGAGAATATCCGGGTGGACTCCTGAGGCTCGAGCCCGCATTTGCGTATGCCGAGCCTCCTTCCTCATGACCTTTTTCCAGAGTGGAATGCCTCCCCGGCTCCCGGCACATGATCAGTGCATGCTCAGTCACGATATCAGTGCATGCTCAGCCACGTGATCACTGATGGCACAGTCACGTGATCAGCGCCTCTCAGTCACGTGATCACCGTAGGATAAACACGTGATCAGTGAACGACCAGCCACGTGATCACTGCATGCGCAGTCAGGTGGTCAGTTCCTGATCAGCCACCTGATCAGTGCGTGCACAGTCCCCTGATCAGCGCCTGTCAGTCACTGATCACTGCCTGATAAACACGTGATCAGTGCCCGAACAGCCACGTCATCAGTGCATGCGCAGTCACGTGATCAGTGCATGATAGCCACGTGATCAGTGCGTGCACAGTCCCATGATCAGCGCCTGTCAGTCACTGATCATTGCCTGATAAACACGGGATCAGTGCATGATGAGCCATGTGATCAGTGCCTGATCAGCCACGTCATCAGTGCATGCGCAGTCACGTCATCAGTGCATGATAGCCACGTGATCAGTGCATGCTCAGTCACGTGATCTGCACTTGATCAGCCACGTGATCAGTGCCTGCAGAGTCACGTGATCAGGGCCTGCTGAGCTGCGTGATTCCTGCCGGCTCATCTGCATGACAATTGCCAGCTGAGCTGCGTGATTCCTGTCGGCTCATCTGCTTGACAATTGCCAGCTGAGCTGCGTGATTCCTGCCTGGTCACGTGCTTGATTATTGCCAGTTGAGCAGCATGATTCGTCACTGCTGAGCTCCATGCTTATTGCCTGCTGATTGCGTGGTTCGTGTCTGCTCAGCTCTTTGAGTATCGCCTCCTGAGGTCCCTGTTCGGTCGCCACCTGCCGGGGACCAGCCCCAACTGATCCAGGGTATTCGAAGGAGAGATGGCCTAGGCGACTATTTATATGCTAATCAGAGATGTCAAGAATAATAGTATGAGGAGAGCTCAGTAGGAAAATTCGGTGGAGAAAAGAGACTGAGTAGCTTGGTTTACGCAGAAGACCAATCAAACTTCAAGACAAGAAGTTTGCACCACTTACGTAGGCCGCAGGCGCCCTCTCGAATAGCGAAAGGTGCCTCACCCTAGACACCTTCTCGAGTGGGTCTTAGCAGCCCAGGCATAATTAGTAAGCGTGGTGGGTTCCGCGCTCCAGATGGAGACTCAGCTGGAAGGTAAAGGGAAGAATGACAAGGAACTTTATGAATTGGAGCTGTAAGTTAACTCTTTGACAGAGAGAGCGAGACGGTGGTGGGGGACAGCCCCCAGTGAAATCAGAGGTGAGAGCACAAAGCAATACAGTAGGCAGACTCTGGTTTTTTGGGGGGAGATGCTCGAGAATATCCGGGTGGACTCCTGAGGCTCGATCCCGCAGTTGCGTATGCCGAGCCTCCTTCCTCATGACCTTTGTCCAGAGTGGAATGCGTCCCCGGCTCCCGGCACATGATCAGTGCATGCTCAGTCACGATATCAGTGCATGCTCAGCCACGTGATCACTGACGGCACAGTCACGTGATCAGCGCCTCTCAGTCACGTGATCACCGTATGATAAACACGTGATCAGTGAACGACCAGCCCCGTGATCACTGCATGCGCAGTCAGGTGGTCAGTTCCTGATCAGCCACCTGATCAGTGCGTGCACAGTCCCCTGATCAGCGCCTGTCAGTCACTGATCACTGCCTGATAAACACGTGATCAGTGCCCGAACAGCCACATCATCAGTGCATGCGCAGTCACGTGATCAGTGCATGATAGCCACGTGATCAGTGCGTGCACAGTCCCATGATCAGCGCCTGTCAGTCACTGATCATTGCCTGATAAACACGTGATCAGTGCATGATGAGCCATGTGATCAGTGCCTGATCAGCCACGACATCAGTGCATGCGCAGTCACGTCATCAGTGCATGATAGCCACGTGATCAGTGCATGCTCAGTCACGTGATCTGGACTTGATCAGCCACGTGATCAGTGCCTGCAGAGTCACGTGATCAGGGCCTGCTGAGCTGCGTGATTCCTGCCGGCTCATCTGCATGACAATTGCCAGCTGAGCTGCGTGATTCCTGTCGGCTCATCTGCTTGAAAATTGCCAGCTGAGCTGCGTGATTCCTGCCTGGTCACGTGCTTGATTATTGCCAGTTGAGCAGCATGATTCGTCACTGCTGAGCTCCATGCTTATTGCCTGCTGATTGCGTGGTTCGTGTCTGCTCAGCTCTTTGAGTATCGCCTCCTGAGGTCCCTGTTCGGTCGCTACCTGCCGGGGACCAGCCCCAACTGATCCAGGGTATTCGAAGGAGAGATGGCCTAGGCGACTCTTTATATGCTAATCAGAGATGTCAAGAATAATAGTATGAGGAGAGCTCAGTAGGAAAATTCGGTGGAGAAAAGAGACTGAGTAGCTTGGTTTACGCGGAAGACCAATCAAACTTCAAGACAAGAAGTTTGCACCACTTACGTAGGCCGCAGGCGCCCTCTCGAATAGCGAAAGGTGCCTCACCCTAGACACCTTCTCGAGTGGGTCTTAGCAGCCCAGGCATAATTAGTAAGCGTGGTGGGTTCCGCGCTCCAGATGGAGACTCAGCTGGAAGTTAAAGGGAAGAATGACAAGGAACTTTATGAAATGGAGCTGTAAGTTAACTCTTTGACAGAGAGAGCAAGATGGTGGTGGGGGACAGCCCCCAGTGAAATCAGAGGTGAGAGCACAAAGCAATACAGTAGGCAGACTCTGGATTTTTTGGGGGGGAGATGCTCGAGAATATCCGGGTGGACTCCTGAGGCTCGATCCCGCATTTGCGTATGCCGAGCCTCCTTCCTCATGACCTTTGTCCAGAGTGGAATGTCTCCCCGGCTCCCGGCACATGATCAGTGCATGCTCAGTCACGATATCAGTGCATGCTCAGCCACGTGATCACTGACGGCACAGTCACGTGATCAGCGCCTCTCAGTCACGTGATCACCGTAGGATAAACACGTGATCAGTGAACGACCAGCCACGTGATCACTGCATGCGCAGTCAGGTGGTCAGTTCCTGATCAGCCACCTGATCAGTGCGTGCACAGTCCCCTGATCAGCGCCTGTCAGTCACTGATCATTGCCTGATAAACACGTGATCAGTGCATGATGAGCCATGTGATCAGTGCCTGATCAGCCACGTCATCAGTGCATGCGCAGTCACGTCATCAGTGCATGATAGCCACGTGATCAGTGCATGCTCAGTCACGTGATCTGGACTTGATCAGCCACGTGATCAGTGCCTGCAGAGTCACGTGATCAGGGCCTGCTGAGCTGCGTGATTCCTGCCGGCTCATCTGCATGACAATTGCCATCTGAGCTGCGTGATTCCTGTCGGCTCATCTGCTTGACAATTGCCAGCTGAGCTGCGTGATTCCTGCCTGGTCACGTGCTTGATTATTGCCAGTTCAGCAGCATGATTCGTCACTGCTGAGCTCCATGCTTATTGCCTGCTGATTGCGTGGTTCGTGTCTGCTCAGCTCTTTGAGTATCGCCTCCTGAGGTCCCTGTTCGGTCGCCACCTGCCGGGGACCAGCCCCAACTGATCCAGGGTATTCGAAGGAGAGATGGCCTAGGCGACTATTTATATGCTAATCAGAGATGTCAAGAATAATAGTATGAGGAGAGCTCAGTAGGAGAATTCGGTGGAGAAAAGAGACTGAGTAGCTTGGTTTACAAGGAAGACCAATCAAACTTCAAGACAAGAAGTTTGCACCACTTACGTAGGCCGCAGGCGCCCTCTCGAATAGCGAAAGGTGCCTCACCCTAGACACCTTCTCGAGTGGGTCTTAGCAGCCCAGGCATAATTAGTAAGCGTGGTGGGTTCCGCGCTCCAGATGGAGACTCAGCTGGAAGGTAAAGGGAAGAATGACAAGGAACTTTATGAATTGGAGCTGTAAGTTAACTCTTTGACAGAGAGAGCGGGATGGTGGTGGGGGACAGCCCCCAGTGAAATCAGAGGTGAGAGCACAAAGCAATACAGTAGGCAGACTCTGGATTTTTGGGGGAGATGCTCGAGAATATCCGGGTGGACTCCTGAGGCTCGATCCCGCATTTGCGTATGCCGAGCCTCCTTCCTCATGACCTTTGTCCAGAGTGGAATGCCTCCCCGGCTCCCGGCACATGATCAGTGCATGCTCAGTCACGATATCAGTGCATGCTCAGCCACGTGATCACTGACGGCACAGTCACGTGATCAGCGCCTCTCAGTCACGTGATCACCGTAGGATAAACACGTGATCAGTGAACGACCAGCCACGTGATCTCTGCATGCGCAGTCAGGTGGTCAGTTCCTGATCAGCCACCTGATCAGTGCGTGCACAGTCCCCTGATCAGTGCCTGTCAGTCACTGATCACTGCCTGATAAACACGTGATCAGTGCCCGAACAGCCACGTCATCAGTGCATGCGCAGTCACGTGATCAGTGCATGATAGCCACGTGATCAGTGCGTGCACAGTCCCATGATCAGCGCCTGTCAGTCACTGATCATTGCCTGATAAACACGTGATCAGTGCATGATGAGCCATGGGATCAGTGCCTGATCAGCCACGTCATCAGTGCATGCGCAGGCACGTCATCAGTGCATGATAGCCACGTGATCAGTGCATGCTCAGTCACGTGATCTGGACTTGATCAGCCACGTGATCAGTGCCTGCAGAGTCACGTGATCAGGGCCTGCTGAGCTGCGTGATTCCTGCCGGCTCATCTGCACGACAATTGCCATCTGAGCTGCGTGATTCCTGTCGGCTCATCTGCTTGACAATTGCCAGCTGAGCTGCGTGATTCCTGCCTGGTCACGTGCTTGATTATTGCCAGTTGAGCAGCATGATTCGTCACTGCTGAGCTCCATGCTTATTGCCTGCTGATTGCGTGGTTCGTGTCTGCTCAGCTCTTTGAGTATCGCCTCCTGAGGTCCCTGTTCGGTCGCCACCTGCCGGGGACCAGCCCCAACTGATCCAGGGTATTCGAAGGAGAGATGGCCTAGGCGACTATTTATATGCTAATCAGAGATGTCAAGAATAATAGTATGAGGAGAGCTCAGTAGGAAAATTCGGTGGAGAAAAGAGACTGAGTAGCTTGGTTTACGCGGAAGACCAATCAAACTTCAAGACAAGAAGTTTGCACCACTTACGTAGGCCGCAGGCGCCCTCTCAAATAGCGAAAGGTGCCTCACCCTAGACACCTTCTCGAGTGGGTCTTAGCAGCCCAGGCATAATTAGTAAGCGTGGTGGGTTCCGCGCTCCAGATGGAGACTCAGCTGGAAGTTAAAGGGAAGAATGACAAGGAACTTTATGAATTGGAGCTGTAAGTTAACTCTTTGACAGAGAGAGCGAGATGGTGGTGGGGGACAGCCCCCAGTGAAATCAGAGGTGAGAGCACAAAGCAATACAGTAGGCGGACTCTGGTTTTTTGGGGGGAGATGCTCGAGAATATCCGGGTGGACTCCTGAGGCTCGATCCCGCATTTGCGTATGCCGAGCCTCCTTCCTCATGACCATTGTCCAGAGTGGAAGGCCTCCCCGCCTCCCGGCACATGATCAGTGCATGCTCAGTCACGATATCAGTGCCTGCTCAGCCACGTGATCACTGACGGCACAGTCACGTGATCAGCGCCTCTCAGTCACGTGATCACCGTATGATAAACACGTGATCAGTGAACGACCAGCCACATGATCACTGCATGCGCAGTCAGGTGGTCAGTGCATGATCAGCCACCTGATCAGTGCGTGCACAGTCCCCTGATCAGCGCCGGTCAGTCACTGATCACTGCCTGATAAACACGTGATCAGTGCATGACAGCCACGTGATCAGTGCATGATCAGTCACGTGATCAGTGCATGATCAGCCACGTGATCAGTGCATGCTCAGTCACGTGATCAGGGCCTGCTGAGCTGCCTGATTACTGTCTGCTCATCTGCTTGACAATTGCCACCTGTGCTGTGTAATTCCTGCCTGCTCAGCTACTTGATTATTGCCAGCTGAGCAGCATGATTTCTCAGTGCTGAGTTCCATGATTATTGCCTGCTGACTGATTCCTGCTACTCAGCTCTTTGTTCATTGCCTCCAGAGGCACATGATCAGTGTATGACACCAAACATGATCAGCACATGATCAGTCACATGATCAATGCATGATAAGCCACGTGATCAGTGCATGATCAATTACGTGATCAGTGCATGATCAGTCATGTGACCAGTGCATGGTAGCTGCGTGATCAGTGCATGATCAGCCACGTGATCAGTGCATGATAGCCACGTGATCAGTGCATGATCAGCCACGTGATCAGTGCATGATCAGTCACGTGATCAGTGCATGATCAGCCACGTGATCAGTGCATGATCAATTTCGTGATCAGTGCATGATCAGTCACGTGATCAGTACATGGTAGCTACGTGATCATTGCATGATCAGCCACGTGATCAGTGCATGATAGCCACGTGATCAGTGCATGATCAGTCACGTGATCAGTGCATGATCAGTCACGTGAACAGTGCATGATCATTTACGTGATCAGTGCATGATCAGTCACGTGACCAGTATATGGTAGCTACGTGATCATTGCATGACGAGCCACAGAGCAGTGCATGATAGCCACGTGATCAGTGCATGATCAGTTACGTGATCAGTGTATGATCAGCCACGTGAGCAGTGCATTATTTCCACATGATCAGTGCATGATCAGTCACGTGACAGGTGTGTGATCAGACACGTGATCAGTGCATGATCAGCCACGTGATCAGTGCATGATAGCCACGTGATCAGTGCATGATCAGTTACGTGATCAGTGCATGATCAGCCACGTGATCAGTGCATGATCAGACACGTGATCAGTGCATGATCAGCCACGTGATCAGTGCATGATAGCCACGTGATCAGTGCATGATCAGTCACGTGATCAGTGCATGATCAGTCACGTGATCAGTGCATGATCAGTCACGTGATCAGTGCATGATCAGTCACGTGATCAGTGCATGATCAGTCACGTGATCAGTGCATGTAGCACGTGATCAGTGCATGATCAGCCACGTGATCAGTGCATGATAGCCACGTGATCAGTGCATGATCAGTCACGTGATCAGTGCATGATCAGCCACGTGATCAGTGCATGATAGCCACGTGATCAGTGCATGATCAGTCACGTGATCAGTGCATGATCAGCCACGTGATCAGTGCATGATCAGTCACGTGATCAGTGCATGATAGCCACGTGATCAGTGCATGATCAGTCACGTGATCAGTGCATGATCAGTCACGTGATCAGTGCATGATCAGCCACGTGATCAGTGCATGATAGCCACGTGATCAGTGCATGATAGCCAGTGATCAGTGCATGATCAGTCACGTGATCAGTGCATGATCAGCCACGTGATCAGTGCATGATAGCCACGTGATCAGTGCATGATCAGTCACGTGATCAGTGCATGATCAGTCACGTGATCAGTGCATGATCAATCACGTGATCAGTGCATGATCAGTCATGTGACCAGTGCATGGTAGCTGCGTGATCATTGCATGATCAGCCACGTGATCAGTGCATGATCAGCCACGTGATCAGTGCATGATCAGTCACGTGATCAGTGCATGATCAGTCACGTGATCAGTGCATGGTAGCTACGTGATCATTGCATGATCAGCCACGTGATCAGTGCATGATAGCCACGTGATCAGTGCATGATAGCCACGTGATCAGTGCATGATCAGTCACGTGATACGTGTGTGATCAGCCACGTGATCAGTGCATGATAGCCACGTGATCAGTGCATGATAGCCACGTGATCAGTGCATGATAGTCACGTGATCAGTGCATGATCAGTCACGTGATCAGTGCATGATCAGCCACGTGATCAGTGCATGATAGCCACGTGATCAGTGCATGATCAGTCACGTGATCAGTGCATGATCAGTCACGTGATCAGTGCATGATCAGCCACGTGATCAGTGCATGATCAGTTACGTGATCAGTGCATGATCAGCCACGTGATCAGTGCATGGTAGCTACGTGATCAGTGCATGATCAGCCACGTGATCAGTGCATGATAGCCACGTGATCAGTGCATGATCAGTCACGTGATCAGTGCATGATCAGCCACGTGATCAGTGCATGATAGCCACGTGATCAGTGCATGATCAGTCACGTGATCAGTGCATGATCAGTCACGTGATCAGTGCATGATCAATCACGTGATCAGTGCATGATCAGTCACGTGATCAGTGATGATAGCCACGTGATCAGTGCATGATCAGCCACGTGATCAGTGCATGATAGCCACGTGATCAGTGCATGATCAGCACGTGATCAGTGCATGATCAGCCACGTGATCAGTGCATGATCAGTCACGTGATCAGTGCATGATCAGCCACGTGATCAGTGCATGATGCCACGTGATCAGTGCATGATCAGTCACGTGATCAGTGCATGATCAGCCACGTGATCAGTGCATGAAATCCACGTGATCAGTGCATGATAGCCACGTGATCAGTGCATGATCAGTCACGTGATCAGTGCATGATCAGGCACGTGATCAGTGCATGATCAGCCACGTGATCAGTGCATGATAGCCACGTGATCAGTGCATGATCAGTCACGTGATCAGTGCATGATCAGTCACGTG
Source organism: Bos javanicus (assembly GCF_032452875.1). Classification (NCBI taxonomy): domain Eukaryota; kingdom Metazoa; phylum Chordata; class Mammalia; order Artiodactyla; family Bovidae; genus Bos; species Bos javanicus. Next base: position 336,777 of record NW_026893643.1, on the reverse strand, counting down.
ATCAGTGCATGATCAGCCACGTGATCAGTGCATGATCAATTACGTGATCAGTGCATGATCAGTCACGTGATCAGTGCATGGATGCTACGTGATCAGTGCATGATCAGCCACGTGATCAGTGCATGATAGCTACGTGATCAGTGCATGATCAGTCACGTGATCAGTGCATGATCAGTCACGTGATCAGTGCATGATCATTCACGTGATCAGTGCATGATCAGTCACGTGATCAGTGCATGGTAGCTACGTGATCAGTGCATGATCAGCCACGTGATCAGTGCATGATCAGTCACGTGATCAGTGCATGATCAGCCATGTGATCAGTGCATGGTAGCTGCGTGATCAGTGCATGATCAGCCACGTGATCAGTGCATGATAGCCACGTGATCAGTGCATGATAGCCACGTGATCAGTGCATGATCAGTCACGTGATCAGTGCATGATCAGCCACGTGATCAGTGCATGGTAGCTGCGTGATCAGTGCATGATCAGCCACGTGATCAGTGCATGATAGCCACGTGATCAGTGCATGATCAGCCACGTGATCAGTGCATGATCAGTCACGTGATCAGCACCATTAAGTCACGTGATCAGTGCATGATAGTCACGTGATCAGTGCATGATCAGTCACGTGATCAGTGCATGATCAGCCACGTGATCAGTGCATGATAGCCACGTGATCAGTGCATGATAGCCACGTGATCAGTGCATGATCAGTCACGTGATCAGTGCATGATAGCCACGTGATCAGTGCATGATCAGTCACGTGATCAGTGCATGATCAGGCACGTGATCAGTGCATGATCAGCCACGTGATCAGTGCATGATAGCCACGTGATCAGTGCATGATCAGTCACGTGATCAGTGCATGATCAGTCACGTGACCAGTACATGGTAGCTACGTGATCATTGCATGATCAGCCACGTGATCAGTGCATGATAGCCACGTGATCAGTGCATGATCAGTCACGTGATCAGTGCATGATCAGCCATGTGATCAGTGCATGGTACCACGTGATCAGTGCATGATCAGCCACGTGATCAGTGCATGATAGCCACGTGATCAGTGCATGATCAGTCACGTGATCAGTGCATGATCAGCCACGTGATCAGTGCATGATCAGTCCCGTGATCAGTGCATGATCAGTCACGTGATCAGTGCATGATCAGTCACGTGATCAGTGCATGATCAGCCACGTGATCAGTGCATGATCAGCCACGTGATCAGTGCATGATCAGTTACGTGATCAGTGCATGATCAGTCACGTGATCAGTGCATGATAGCCACGTGATCAGTGCATGATCAGCCACGTGATCAGTGCATGATCAGTCACGTGATCAGTGCATGATCAGTCACGTGATCAGTGCATGATCAGTCACGTGATCAGTGCATGATCAGTCACGTGATCAGTGCATGGTAGCCACGTGATCAGTGCATGATCAGCCACGTGATCAGTGCATGATAGCCACGTGATCAGTGCATGATCAGTCACGTGATCAGACATGATCAGCCACGTGATCAGTGCATGATAGCCACGTGATCAGTGCATGATCAGTTACGTGATCAGTGCATGATCAGCCACGTGATCAGTGCATGATCAGTCACGTGATCAGTGCATGATATAGACGTGATCAGTGCATGATCAGTCTAGTGATCAGTGCATGATAGCCACGTGATCAGTGCATGATAGCCACGTGATCAGTGCATGATCAGCCACGTGATCAGTGCATGATCAGCCACGTGATCAGTGCATGAGTGCCACGTGATCAGTGCATGATCAGTCACGTGATCAGTGCATGATCAGCCACGTGATCAGTGCATGATCAGCCACGTGATCAGTGCATGATAGCCACGTGATCAGTGCATGATCAGTCACGTGATCAGTGCATGATCAGCCACGTGATCAGTGCATGATCAGCCACGTGATCAGTGCATGATCAGCCACGTGATCAGTGCATGATAGCCACGTGATCAGTGCATGATCAATCCCGTGATCAGTGCATGATCAGTCACGTGATCAGTGCATGATCAGCCACGTGATCAGTGCATGATCAGTCACGTGACCAGTGCATGGTAGCTACGTGATCAGTGCATGATCAGCCACGTGATCAGTGCATGATCAGTCACGTGATCAGTGCATGATCAGTCACGTGATCAGTGCATGATCATCCACGTGATCAGTGCATGATCAGTCATGTATCAGTGCATGATAGTGCCGTGATCAGTGCATGATCAGTCCCGTGATCAGTGCATGATCAGCCACGTGATCAGTGCATGATAGCCACGTGATCAGTGCATGATCAGTCACGTGATCAGTGCATGATCAGTCACGTGATCAGTGCATGATAGCACGTGATCAGTGCATGATCAGCCACGTGATCAGTGCATGATAGCCACGTGATCAGTGCATGATCAGTCACGTGATCAGTGCATGATCAGCCACGTGATCAGTGCATGATAGCCACGTGATCAGTGCATGATCAGCCACGTGATCAGTGCATGATCAGCCACGTGATCAGTGCATGATCAGCCACGTGATCAGTGCATGATCAGTCACGTGATCAGTGTATGATCAGCCACGTGAACAGTGCATGCTCAGTCACGTGATCAGGGCCTGCTGAGCTGCGTGATTACTGTCTGCTCATCTGCTTGACAATTGCCAGCTGAGCTGCACGATTCCTGCCTGTCATCTGCTTGACAATTGCCAGCTGTGCTGCGTAATTCCTGCCTGCTCAGCTGCTTGATTATTGCCAGCTGAGCAGCATGATTCCTCACAGCTGAGTTCCATGATTATTGCCTGCTGACTGTTTGATTCGTGCCTACTCAGCTCTTTGTTTATTGCCTCCAGAGGCACATGATCAGTGTATGATAGCAAACATGATCAGCGCATGATCAGTCACATGATCAGCGCCATTAAGTCACGTGATCACTACATGATAGTCATGTGATCAGTCCATGCTCAGTCACGGTATCAGTGCATGATCAGCCACGTGATCAGTGCATGATAGCCACGTGATCAGTGCATGATAGCCACGTGATCAGTGCATGATCAGCCACGTGATCAGTGCATGATGCTACGTGATCAGTGCATGATCAGTCACGTGATCAGTGCATGATCAGGCACGTGATCAGTGCATGATCAGCCACGTGATCAGTGCATGATAGCCACGTGATCAGTGCATGATCAGTCACCTGATCAGTGCATGATCAGTCACGTGACCAGTACATGGTAGCTACATGATCTTTGCATGATCAGCCACGTGAGTAGTGCATGATAGCCACGTGATCAGTGCATGATCAGTCACGTGATCAGTGCATGATCAGTCACGTGATCAGTGCATGATCAGGCACGTGATCAGTGCATGATCAGCCACGTGATCAGTGCATGATCAGCCACGTGATCAGTGCATGATCAGTCACGTGATCAGTGCATGATCAGTCACGTGATCAGTGCATGATATCCAAGTGATCAGTAAACTCTTTGACAGAGAGAGCGAGATGGTGGTGGGGGACAGCCCCCAGTGAAATCAGAGGTGAGAGCACAAAGCAATACAGTAGGCAGACTCTGCTTTTTTTGGGGGGGAGATGCTCGAGAATATCCGGGTGGACTCCTGAGGCTCGTTCCCGCATTTGCGTATGCTGAGCCTCCTTCCTCATGACCTTTGTCAAGAGTGGAAGGCCTCCCCGGCTCCCGGCACATGATCAGTGCATGCTCAGTCACGATATCAGTTCCTGCTCAGCCACGTGATCACTGACGGCACAGTCACGTGATCAGCGCCTCTCAGTCACGTGATCACCGTATGATAAACACGTGATCAGTGAATGACCAGCCACATGATCACTGCATGCGCAGTCAGGTGGTCAGTGCATGATAGCCACCTGATCAGTGCGTGCACAGTCCCGTGATCAGCGCCTGTCAGTCACTGATCATTGCCTGATAAACACGTGATCAGTGCATGATCAGCCACGTGATCAGTGCATGATCAGTCACGTGATCAGTGCATGATCAGCCACGTGATCAGTGAATGATCAATTTCGTGATCAGTGCATGATTAGTCATGTGACCAGTACATGGTATCTACGTGATCATTGCATGATCAGCCACGTGATCAGTGCATGATAGCCACGTGATCAATGCATGAGCAGTCACGTGATCAGTACATGATCAGTCACGTGATCAGTGCATGATCATTCACGTGATCTGTGCATGATCAGTCACGTGACCAGTATATGGTAACTACGTGATCATTGCATGACGAGCCACGGACCAGTGCATGATAGCCACGTGATCGGTGCATGATCAGTTACGTGAGCAGAGTATGATCAGCCACGTGATCAGTGCATGAGTTCCCCGTGATCACTGCATGATCAGTCACGTGACAGGTGTGTGATCAGCCACGTGAACAGTGCATGTTCAGCCACGTGATCAGTGCATGATATGCACGTGATCAGTGCATGATCAGTTACGTGAACAGTGTATGATCAGCCACGTGAGCAGTGCATGGTCAGACACATGAACAGTGTATGATCAAACACGTGATCATTGCATGATATCCACGTGATCAGTGCATGATGATTCTCGTGAACAGTACATGATCAGTCACGTGAAGAGTGCATGATAAGTCACCTGATCAGTGCATGATTAATTACGTGGTCAGTGCATGGTCACTCACGTGACCAGTACATGTTAGCTACGTGATCATTGCATGATCAGCCACGTCAGCAGTGCATGATAGCCACGTGATCAGTGCATGATCAGTTTCAGGAGCAGAGTATGATAAGCCACTTGATCAGTGCATGATAGCCACGTGATCACTGCATGATCAGTCACATGATCAGTGTATGATCAGCCACGTGATCATTGCATGGGCAGTCACGTGATCAGTGCATGATATAGACGTGATCAGTGCATGATCAGTCTCGTGATCAGTGTATGATCAACCACGTGAACAGTGCACGATAGCCAGGTAATGAGTGCATGAGAGCCAGATGATCAGGGCATTATCAGTCAGGTGATCAGTGTATGATCAGCCAAGTAATCAGTGCCTGGTAGCCAACTGTTCAGTGGATGATCAGTCAGGTGGTCAGTGCATGATCAGTCACGTGATCAGTGCATGATCAATTACGTGATCAATGCATGATCAGTCATGTGACCAGTACATGGTAGTTGTGTGATCATTGTGTGATCAGCCACGTGAGCAGAGCATGATCAGCCACGTGATCAGTGCATGATCAGTCAAGTGATCAGTGCATGATCAGTCACGTGACCAGTACATGGTAGCTACGTGATCATTGCATGATCAGCCACGTGATCAGTGCATGATAGCCACGTGATCAGTGCATGATAGCCACGTGATCAGTGGATGATCAGTCACGTGATACGTGTGTGATCCGCCACGTGATCAGTGCATGATATCCACGTAATCAGTGCATGATAACCACGTGATCACTTCATGAGTAGTCACTTGATCTGTGCATGACCAGGCACGTTATCAGTGTATGATCAGCCACGTGATCAGTGCATGATAGCCACGTGATCACTGCATGATCAGTCACGTGATCAGTGCATGATCAGTCACGTGATCAGTGCATGATCAGCCACGTGATCAGTGCATGATCAGTTACGTGATCAGTGCATGATCAGCCATGTGACCAGTACATGGTAGCTATGTGGTCATTGTATTATCAGCCACGTGAGCAGTGCATAATAGCCACGTGATCAGTGCATGATCAGTCACGTGATAATTGCATGATCAGCCACGTGATCATTGCATGATCAGCCACGTGAGCAGTGCATGATAGCCACGTGATCAGTGCATGATCAGTCACGTGATCAGTGCATGATCAGTCATGTGATCTGTGCATGATCAATTACGTTACCTTTGCATGATCAGTCACGTGACCAGTAGATGTTAGCTACGTGATCATTGCAGGATCAGCCACGTGAGCACTGCATGATAGACACGTGATAAGTGCATGATCAGCTACATGAGCAGTGTATCATCAGCCACGTGATCAGTGCATGATCAGACACGTTAACAGTGTATGATCAGCAACGTGATCAGTGCATGATGCCACGTGATCAGTTCATGATTAGTCACGTGATCTGTGCATGACAGGAACGTAATCAGTGTATGAAATCCACGTGATCAGTGCATTATAGCCACGTGATCAGTACATGATCAGTCAAGTGATCAGTGGGTGAACAGTCACCTGATCAGTGCATGATGAGCCACGTGATCAGTGCATGATATCCAAGTGATCAGTAAACTCTTTGACAGAGAGAGCGAGATGGTGGTGGGGGACAGCCCCCAGTGAAATCAGAGGTGAGAGCACAAAGCAATACAGTAGGCAGACTCTGCTTTTTTTGGGGGGGAGATGCTCGAGAATATATGGGTGGACTCCTGAGGCTCGATCCCGCATTTGCGTATGCCGAGCCTCCTTCCTCATGACCTTTGTCCAGAGTGGAAGGCCTCCCCGGCTCCCGGCACATGATCAGTGCATGCTCAGTCACGATATCAGTGCCTGCTCAGCCACGTGATCAGTGACGGCACAGTCACGTGATCAGCGCATCTCAGTCACGTGATCACCGTATGATAAACACGTGATCAGTGAATGACCAGCCACATGATCACTGCATGATCAGTCAGGTGGTCAGTGCATGATAGCCACCTGATCAGTGCGTGATCAGTCCCCTGATCAGTGCCTGTCAGTCACTGATCATTGCCAGATAAACACGTGATCAGTGCATGGGAGCCACGTGATCAGTGCATGATCAGTCACGTGATCAGTGTGTGATCAGCCACGTGAACAGTGCATGCTCAGTCACGTGATCAGGGCCTGCTGAGCTGCGTGATTTCTGTCTGCTCATCTGCTTGACAATTGCCAGCTGAGCGGCACAATTCCTGCCTGTCATCTTCTTGACAATTGCCACCTGTGCTGTGTAATTCCTGCCTGCTCTTCTACTTGATTATTGCCAGCTGAGCAGCATAATTTCTCAGAGCTGAGTTCCATGATTATTGCCTGCTGACTGATTCCTGCTTCCTCAGCTCTTTGTTCATTACCTCCAGAGGCACATGATCAGTGTATGACACCAAACATGATCAGCACATGATCAGTCACATGATCAGTGCATGATAAGACAGGTGATCAGTGCATGATCAATTACGTGATCACTGCATGATCAGTCATGTGACCATTACATGGTAGCTGCGTGATCATTGCATGATAAGCCACGTGAGAAGTGCATGATAGCCACGTGATCAGTTCATGGTCAGCCACGTGATCAGTGCATGACCTGGCTCGTGAAAAGTGTATGATCAGCCACGTGATCAGTGCATTATAGCCACGTGATCAGTACATGATCAGTCAAGTGATCAGTGGGTGAACAGTCACCTGATCAGTGCATGATGAGCCACGTGATCAGTTCAGGATCAATTACGTGATCAGTGCATGATCAGTCACGTGACCAGTACATGGATGCTACATGATCACTGCATGATCAGCCACGTGAGCAGTGCATGATAGCTATGTGATCAGTGCATGATCAGTCACGTGATCAGTACATGATCAGTCACTTGAACAGTGCATGATCATTTACGTGATCTGTGCATGATGAATCACGTGACCAGTATATGGTAGCTACGTGATCATTGCATGACCAGCCACTTGAGCAGTGCATGATCAGTCACGTGATCAGTGCAAAATCACCCATGTGACCAGTACAGGGTAGCTGCGTGATCATTGCATGATAAGCCACGTGAGCAGTGCATTATAGCCACGTGATCAGTGCATGATAGCCACGTGATCAGTGCATGATCAGTCACGTGATCAGTGCAAAATCACCCATGTGACCAGTACAGGGTAGCTGCGTGATCATTGCATGATAAGCCACGTGAGCAGTGCATTATAGCCACGTGATCAGTGCATGATCAGCCACGTGATCAGCGCATGATCAGTCACATGATCAGCACCATTAAGTCACGTGATCACTACATGATAGTCATGTGATCAGTCCATGCTCAGTCACGGTATCAGTGCATGATCAGCCACGTGATCAGTGCATGATAGCCACGTGATCATTGCATGATAAGCCACGTGATCAGTGCATGATCAGTCAGGTGATCAGTGCATGATAGCTACGTAATCAGTTCATGATTAGTCACGTGATCTGTGCATGACCAGGCAGGTGATCAGTGTATCATCAGCCACGTGAACAGTGCATGATAGCCACGTGATCAGTGCATGATCAGTCACCTGATGGGTGTATGATCAGTCACGTGACCGGTACATGGTAGCTAAATGATCATTGCATGATCAGCCACGTGATCAGTGCATGATAGCCACGTGATCAGTGCATGATCAGTCACGTGATCAGTGCAAAATCAGCCATGAGACCAGTACAGGGTACCTGCGTGATCATTGCATGATAAGCCACGTGAGCAGTGCATTATAGCCACGTGATCAGTGCATGATCAGTCACGTGATCAGTGTATGACCAGCCAAGTGATCAGTGCATGATCAGTCCCGTGATCAGTGCATGATCAGTCACGTGATCAGTGCATGATCAGTCACGTGACCAGTGTATGATCAGCCACGTGATCAGTGCATGATCAGCCACATGATCAGTGCATGATCAATTACGTGATCAGTGCATGATCAGTCACGTGACCAGTACATGGTAGCTAGGTGATCATTGCATGATCAGCCACGTGAGCCGCGCATGATCAGTCACGTGAACAGAGCATGATAAGTCACCTGATCAGTGCATGATCAATTACGTGATAGGTGCATGATCACTCAGGTGACCAGTACATGGGAGCCACGTGATCATTGCATGATCAGCCACGTGAGCTGTGCATGATAGCCACGTGATCAGTGCATGATCAGTTTCGGGAGCAGACTATGATCAGCCACTTGATCAGTGCATGATTGCCACGTGATCACTGCATGATCTGTCACATGATCAGTGTATGAACATCCACGTGATCAGAGCATGGGCAGTCATGTGATCAGTGCATGATAGACGTGATCAGTGCATGATGAGTCTAGTGATCAGTGCATGATAGCCACGTGATCAGTGCATGATAGCCAAGTGATGAGTGCATGATCAGATACGTGAGCAGAGTACGATCATCCATGTGATCAGTGCATGAGTGCCACGTGATCAGTGCATGATCAGTCACGTGACAGGTGTGTGGTAAGCCACGTGAACAGTGCATGTTCAGCCACGTGATCAGTGCATGATATCCACGTGATCAGTGCATGATCAGTTACGTGAACAGTGTATGATCAGCCACGTGAGCAGTGCATGGTCAGACACGTGAACAGTGTATGATCAAACACGTGATCATTGCATGATATCCACGTGGTCAGTGCATGATGAATCCCGTGAACAGTGCATGATCAGTCACGTGATCAGTGCATGATCAGCCACGTGAACAGTGCATGATCAGTCACGAGACCAATACATGGTAGCTACGTGATCATTGCATGATCAGCCACGTGATCACTGCATAATCAGTCATGTGATCAGTGCATGGTTAGTCACGTGATCAGTGCATGATCATCCACGTGATCAGTGCATGTGGAGTCATGTAGTCAATGCATGATAGTGCCGTATTCAGTGCACGATCAGTCCCGTGATGAGTGTATGATCAGCCAAGTGATCAGTGCAAGATAGCTACGTGATCAGTGCATGATCAGTCACCTGATGGGTGTATGATCAGTCACGTGACCGGTACATGGTAGCACATGATCATTGCATGATCAGCCATGTGAGTAGTGCATGATAGCCACGTGATCAGTGCATGATCAGTCACGTGATCAGTGCAAAATCACCCATGTGACCAGTACAGGGTAGCTGCGTGATCATTGCATGATAAGCCATGTGAGCAGTGCATTATAGCCACGTGATCAGTGCATGATCAGCCACGTGATCAGTGCATGATCAGTCACGTGATCAGTGTATGATCAGCCACGTGAACAGTGCATGCTCAGTCACGTGATCAGGGCCTGCTGAGCTGCGTGATTACTGTGTGCTCATCTGCTTGACAATTGCCAGCTGAGCTGAATGATTCCTGCCTGTCATCTGCTTGACAATTGCCAGCTGTGCTGTGTAATTCCTGCCTGCTCAGCTGCTTGATTATTGCCAGCTGAGCAGCATGATTCCTCACAGCTGAGTTCCATGATTATTGCCTGCTGACTGTTTGATTCGTGCCAACTCAGCTCTTTGTTTATTGCCTCCAGAGGCACATGATCAGTGTATGATAGCAAACATGCTCAACGCATGATCAGTCACATGGTCAGCGCCATTAAGTCACGTGATCACTACATGATAGTCATGTGATCAGTCCATGCTCAGTCACGGTATCAGTGCATGATCAGCCACGTGATCAGTGCATGATAGCCACGTGATCATTGCATGATAGCCACGTGATCAGTGCATAATCAGCCAGGTGATCAGTGAATGACTGCTACGTGATGAGTGCATGATTAGTAACGTGATCTGTGCATGACCAGGCAGGTGATCAGTGTATGATCAGCCACGTGAACAGTGCATGATAGCCACGTGATCAGTGCATGATCAGTCACCTGATGGGTGTATGATCAGTCACGTGACCGGTACATGGTAGCTACATGAATTTTGCATGATCAGCCACGTGAGTAGTGCATGATAGCCACGTGATCAGTGCATGATCAGTGACGTGATTAGTGCATGATCAGTCATATAATCTGTGCATGACCAGGCACGTGATCAGTGTATGACCAGCCAAGTGATCAGTGCATGATAGCCAAGTGATCAGTGCATGATCAGTCACGTAATCAGTGCATGATCAGTCACGTGATCAGTGCATGATATCCAAGTGATCAGTAAACTCTTTGACAGAGAGAGCGAGATGGTGGTGGGGGACAGCCCCCAGTGAAATCAGAGGTGAGAGCACAAAGCAATACAGTAGGCAGACTCTGCTTTTTTTGGGGGGGAGATGCTCGAGAATATCCGGGTGGACTCCTGAGGCTCGTTCCCGCATTTGCGTATGCTGAGCCTCCTTCCTCATGACCTTTGTCAAGAGTGGAAGGCCTCCCCGGCTCCCGGCACATGATCAGTGCATGCTCAGTCACGATATCAGTTCCTGCTCAGCCACGTGATCACTGACGGCACAGTCACGTGATCAGCGCCTCAGTCACGTGATCACCGTATGATAAACACGTGATCAGTGAATGACCAGCCACATGATCACTGCATGCGCAGTCAGGTGGTCAGTGCATGATAGCCACCTGATCAGTGCGTGCACAGTCCCCTGATCAGCGCCTGTCAGTCACTGATCATTGCCTGATAAACACGTGATCAGTGCATGGGCAGCCACGAGATCAGTGCATGATCAGTCACGTGATCAGTGCATGATCAGCCACGTGATCAGTGAATGATCAATTTCGTGATCAGTGCATGATTAGTCATGTGACCAGTACATGGTATCTACGTGATCATTGCATGATCAGCCACGTGATCAGTGCATGATAGCCACGTGATCAATGCATGAGCAGTCACGTGATCAGTACATGATCAGTCACGTGAACAGTGCATGATCATTTACGTGATCTGTGCATGATCAGTCACCTGACCAGTATATGGTAACTACGTGATCATTGCATGACGAGCCACGGACCAGTGCATGATAGCCACGTGATGGGTGCATGATCAGTTACGTGAGCAGAGTATGATCAGCCACGTGATCAGTGCATGAGTTCCCCGTGATCACTGCATGATCAGTCACGTGACAGGTGTGTGATCAGCCACGTGAACAGTGCATGTTCAGCCACGTGATCAGTGCATGATATGCACGTGATCAGTGCATGATCAGTTACGTGAACAGTGTATGATCAGCCACGTGAGCAGTGCATGGTCAGACACATGAACAGTGTATGATCAAACACGTGATCATTGCATGATATCCACGTGATCAGTGCATGATGATTCTCGTGAACAGTACATGATCAGTCACGTGAAGAGTGCATGATAAGTCACCTGATCAGTGCATGATTAATTACGTGGTCAGTGCATGGTCACTCACGTGACCAGTACATGTTAGCTACGTGATCATTGCATGATCAGCCACGTCAGCAGTGCATGATAGCCACGTGATCAGTGCATGATCAGTTTCAGGAGCAGAGTATGATAAGCCACTTGATCAGTGCATGATAGCCACGTGATCACTGCATGATCTGTCACATGATCAGTGTATGATCATCCACATGTTCATTGCATGGGCAGTCATGTGATCAGTGCGTGATATAGACGTGATCAGTGCATGATCAGTCTCGTGATCAGTGTATGATCAACCACGTGAACAGTGCACGATAGCCAGGTAATGAGTGCATGAGAGCCAGATGATCAGGGCATTATCAGTCAGGTGATCAGTGTATGATCAGCCAAGTAATCAGTGCCTGGTAGCCAACTGTTCAGTGGATGATCAGTCAGGTGGTCAGTGCATGATCAGTCACATGATCAGTGTATGATCAATTACGTGATCAGTGCATGATCAGTCATGTGACCAGTACATGGTAGTTGTGTGATCATTGTGTGATCAGCCACGTGAGCAGTGCATGATCAGCCACGTGATCAGTGCATGATCAGTCAAGTGATCAGTGCATGATCAGTCACGTGACCAGTACATGGTAGCTACGTGATCATTGCATGATCAGCCACGTGATCAGTGCATGATAGCCACGTGATCAGTGCATGATAGCCACGTGATCATTGGATGATCAGTCACGTGATACGTGTGTGATCCGCCACGTGATCAGTGCATGATATCCACGTAATCAGTGCATGATAACCACGTGATCACTTCATGAGTAGTCACTTGATCTGTGCATGACCAGGCACGTGATCAGTGTATGATCAGCCATGTGATCAGTGCATGATAGCCAAGTGATCACTGCATGATCAGTCATGTGAACAGTGCATGATCAGTCACGTGATCAGTGTATGATCAGCCACGTGATCAGTTTGTGATCAATTACGTGATCAGTGCATGATCAGCCATGTGACCAGTACATGGTAGCTATGTGGTCATTGTATTATCAGCCACGTGAGCAGTGCATAATAGCCACGTGATCAGTGCATGATCAGTCACGTGATAATTGCATGATCAGCCACGTGATCATTGCATGATCAGCCACGTGAGCAGTGCATGATAGCCACGTGATCAGTGCATGATCAGTCACGTGATCAGGACATGATCAGTCATGTGATCTGTGCATGATCAATTACGTGACCTTTGCATGATCAGTCACGTGACCAGTAGATGTTAGCTACGTGATCATTGCAGGATCAGCCACGTGAGCACTGCATGATAGACACGTGATAAGTGCATGATCAGCTACATGAGCAGTGTATCATCAGCCACGTGATCAGTGCATGATCAGACACGTTAACAGTGTATGATCAGCAACGTGATCAGTGCATGATGCCTACGTGATCAGTTCATGATTAGTCACGTGATCTGTGCATGACAGGAACGTAATCAGTGTATGAAATCCACGTGATCAGTGCATTATAGCCACGTGATCAGTACATGATCAGTCAAGTGATCAGTGGGTGAACAGTCACCTGATCAGTGCATGATGAGCCACGTGATCAGTGCATGATATCCAAGTGATCAGTAAACTCTTTGACAGAGAGAGCGAGATGGTGGTGGGGACAGCCCCCAGTGAAATCAGAGGTGAGAGCACAAAGCAATACAGTAGGCAGACTCTGCTTTTTTTGGGGGGGAGATGCTCGAGAATATATGGGTGGACTCCTGAGGCTCGATCCCGCATTTGCGTATGCCGAGCCTCCTTCCTCATGACCTTTGTCCAGAGTGGAAGGCCTCCCCGGCTCCCGGCACATGATCAGTGCATGCTCAGTCACGATATCAGTGCCTGCTCAGCCACGTGATCACTGACGCACAGTCACGTGATCAGCGCCTCTCAGTCACGTGATCACCGTATGATAAACACGTGATCAGTGAACGACCAGCCACATGATCACTGCATGCGCAGTCAGGTGGTCAGTGCATGATAGCCACCTGATCAGTGCGTGGACAGTCCCCTGATCAGCGCCTGTCAGTCACTGATCATTGCCAGATAAACACGTGATCAGTGCATGGGAGCCACGGGATCAGTGCATGATCAGTCATGTGATAGGTGTGTGATCAGCCACGTGAACAGTGCATGCTCAGTCACGTGATCAGGGCCTGCTGAGCTGCCTTATTTCTGTCTGCTCATCTGCTTGACAATTGCCAGCTGAGCGGCACAATTCCTGCCTGTCATCTTCTTGACAATTGCCACCTGTGCTGTGTAATTCCTGCCTGCTCTTCTACTTGATTATTGCCAGCTGAGCAGCATAATTTCTCAGAGCTGAGTTCCATGATTATTGCCTGCTGACTGATTCCTGCTTCCTCAGCTCTTTGTTCATTACCTCCAGAGGCACATGATCAGTGTATGACACCAAACATGATCAGCACATGATCAGTCACATGATCAATGCATGATAAGACAGGTGATCAGTGCATGATCAATTACGTGATCACTGCATGATCAGTCATGTGACCATTACATGGTAGCTGCGTGATCATTGCATGATAAGCCACGTGAGAAGTGCATGATAGCCACGTGATCAGTTCATGGTCAGCCACGTGATCAGTGCATGGTCAGTCACGTGATCAGTGCATGATCAGCCACGTGATCAGTGCACGATCAATTTCGTGATCAGTGCATGATTAGTCACGTGACCAGTACATGGTATCTACGCGATCATTGCATGATCAGCCACGTGATCAGTGCATGATAGCCACGTGATCAGTGCATGATCAGTCACGTGAACAGTGCATGATCATTTACGTGATCTGTGCATGATCAGTCACCTGACCAGTATATGGTAACTACGTGATCATTGCATGACGAGCCACTGACCAGTGCATGATAGCCACGTGATGGGTGCATGATCAGTTACGTGAGCAGAGTATGATCAGCCACGTGATCAGTGCATGAGTTCCCCGTGATCACTGCATGATCAGTCATGTGACAGGTGTGTGATCAGCCACGTGAACAGTGCATGTTCAGCCACGTGATCAGTGCATGATATCCACGTGATCAGTGCATGATCAGTTACGTGAACAGTGTATGATCAGCCACGTGAGCAGTGCATGGTCAGACATATGAACAGTGTATGATCAAACACGTGATCATTGCATGATATCCACGTGATCAGTGCATGATGAGTCTCGTGATCAGTGCATGATCAGTCACGTGAAGAGTGCATGATAAGTCACCTGATCAGTGCATGATTAATTACGTGATCAGTGCATGGTCACTCACGTGACCAGTACATGATAGCTACGTGATCAGTGCATGATCAGCCACGTGATCAGTGCATGATAGCCACGTGATCAGTGCATGATCAGTTTCGGGATCAGAGTATGATAAGCCACTTGATCAGTGCATGGTAGCCACGTGATCACTGAATGATCAGTTTCGGGAGCAGTGTATGATAAGCCACTTGATCAGTGCATGATAGCCACGTGATCACTGCATGATCTGTCACATGATCAGTGCATGATCATCCACGTGATCATTGCATGGGCAGTCACGTGATCAGTGCGTGATATAGACGTGATCAGTGCATGATGAGTCTCGTGATCAGTGTATGATCAGTCACGTGATCAGTGCACGATAGCCAGGTAATGAGTGCATGAGAGCCAGATGATCAGGGCATTATCAGTCACGTGATCAGTGTATGATCAGCCAAGTAATCAGTGCCTGGTAGCCAACTGTTCAGTGGATGATCAGTCAGGTGGTCAGTGCATGATCAGTCACGTGATCAGTGCATGATCAATTACGTGATCAATGCATGATCAGTCACGTGACCAGTACATGGTAGTTGTGTGATCATTGTGTGATCAGCCACGTGATCAGTGCATGATCAGCCACGTGATCAGTGCATGATCAGTCACGTGATCAGTGCATGATCAGTCACGTGATCAGTACATGATAGCTACGTGATCATTGCATGATCAGCCACGTGATCAGTGCATGATAGCCACGTGATCAGTGCATGATAGCCACGTGATCATTGGATGATCAGTCACGTGATACGTGTGTGATCCGCCAGGTGATCAGTGCATGATATCCACGTAATCAGTGCATGATAACCACGTGATCACTTCATGAGTAGTCACTTGATCTGTGCATGACCAGGCACGTGATCAGTGCATGATCAGCCACGTGATCAGTGCATGATAGCCACGCGATCAGTGCATGATCAGTCATGTGAACAGTGCATGATCAGTCACGTGATCAGTGTATGATCAGCCACGTGATCAGTGCATGATCAATTACGTGATCAGTGCATGATCAGCCATGTGACCAGTACATGGTAGCTATGTGATCATTGTATTATCAGCCACGTGAGCAGTGCATAATACCCACGTGATCAGTGCATGATCAGTCACGTGATCAGTGCATGATCAGCCACGTGATCAGTGCATGATAGCCACGTGATCAGTGCATGATCAGTCACGTGATCAGTGCATGATCAGTCACGTGATCAGTGCATGATCAGCCACGTGATCAGTGCATGATCAGTCACGTGATCAGTGCATGATGCTACGTGATCAGTGCATGATCAGCCACGTGATCAGTGCATGATCAGCCACGTGATCAGTGCATGATCAGCACGTGATCAGTGCATGATGCCACGTGATCAGTGCATGATCAGTCACGTGATCAGTGCATGATCAGCCACGTGATCAGTGCATGATATCCACGTGATCAGTGCATGATAGCCACGTGATCAGTGCATGATCAGTCACGTGATCAGTGCATGATCAGGCACGTGAACAGTGCATGATCAGCCACGTGATCAGTGCATGATAGCCACGTGATCAGTGCATGATCAGTCACGTGATCAGTGCATGATCAGTCACGTGATCAGTGCATGATCAGCCACGTGATCAGTGCATGATCAATTACGTGATCAGTGCATGATCAGTCACGTGACCAGTACATGGATGCTACGTGATCAGTGCATGATCAGCCACGTGAGCAGTGCATGATAGCCACGTGATCAGTGCATGATCAGTCACGTGATCAGTGCATGATCAGTCACGTGATCAGTGCATGATCATTTACGTGATCAGTGCATGATCAGTCACGTGACCAGTATATGGTAGCTACGTGATCATTGCATGATCAGCCACGTGAGCAGTGCATGATAGCCACGTGATCAGTGCATGATCAGTTACGTGATCAGTGTATGATCAGCCATGTGATCAGTGCATGAGTGCCACGTGATCAGTGCATGATCAGTCACGTGATCAGTGTGTGATCAGCCACGTGAACAGTGCATGATCAGCCACGTGATCAGTGCATGATATCCAAGTGATCAGTGCATGATCAGTCACGTGATCAGTGTATGATCAGCCACGTGAACAGTGCATGCTCAGTCACGTGATCAGGGCCTGCTGAGCTGCGTGATTACGGTCTGCTCATCTGCTTGACAATTGCCAGCTGAGCTGCACGATTCCTGCCTGTCATCTGCTTGACAATTGCCAGCTGTGCTGCGTAATTCCTGCCTGCTCAGCTGCTTGATTATTGCCAGCTGAGCAGCATGATTCCTCACAGCTGAGTTCCATGATTATAGCCTGCTGACTGATTCGTGCCTACTCAGCTCTTTGTTCATTGCCTCCAGAGGCACATGATCAGTGTATGATAGCAAACATGATCAGCGCATGATCAGTCACATGATCAGCGCCATTAAGTCACGTGATCACTACATGATAGTCATGTGATCAGTCCATGCTCAGTCACGGTATCAGTGCATGATCAGCCACGTGATCAGTGCATGATAGCCACGTGATCATTGCATGATAGCCACGTGATCAGTGCATGATCAGTCACGTGACCAGTGCATGATAGCTGCGTGATCAGTGCATGATCAGCCACGTGATCTGTGCATGACCAGCAGGTGATCAGTGTATGATCAGCCACGTGAACAGTGCATGATAGCCACGTGATCAGTGCATGATCAGTCACCTGATGGGTGCATGATCAGTCACGTGACCGGTACATGGTAGCTACATGATCATTGCATGATCAGCCACGTGAGTAGTGCATGATAGCCACGTGATCAGTGCATGATCAGTCACGTGATCAGTGCATGATCAGTCATGTGACCAGTAGAGGGTAGCTGCGTGATCATTGCATGATCAGCCACGTGAGCAGGGCATGATACCCACGTGATCAGTACATGATCAGTCACGTGAACAGTGCATGATAGCCACGTGATCAGTGCATGATCAGCCACGTGATCAGTGCATGATCAGCCCGTGATCAGTGCATGATCAGTCACGTGATCAGTGCATGATCAGTCACGTGACCAGTGCATGATCAGCCACGTGATCAGTGCATGATCAACCACGTGATCAGTGCATGATCAATTACGTGATCAGTGCATGATCAGTCACGTGATCAGTGCATGGTAGCTACGTGATCAGTGCATGATCAGCCACGTGATCAGTGCATGATAGCCACGTGATCAGTGCATGATCAGTCACGTGATCAGTGCATGATCAGTCACGTGATCAGTGCATGATCAGTCACGTGATCAGTGCATGATCAATTACGTGATCAGTGCATGATCAGTCACGTGACCAGTGCATGGTAGCCACGTGATCATTGCATGATCAGCCACGTGATCAGTGCATGATAGCCACGTGATCAGTGCATGATCAGTTTCGTGATCAGACATGATCAGCCACGTGATCAGTGCATGAGTGCCACGTGATCAGTGCATGATATGTCACGTGACAGTGTGTGATCAGCCACGTGATCAGTGCATGATCAGCCACGTGATCAGTGCATGATAGCCACGTGATCAGTGCATGATCAGTTACGTGATCAGTGCATGATCAGCCACGTGATCAGTGCATGATCAGTCACGTGATCAGTGCATGATAGCCACGTGATCAGTGCATGATCAGCCACGTGATCAGTGCATGATCAGCCACGTGATCAGTGCATGATCAGTCACGTGATCAGTGCATGATCAGTCACGTGATCAGTGCATGATCAGTCACGTGATCAGTATATGGTAGCTACGTGATCATTGCATGACAGCCACGTGATCAGTGCATGATAGCCACGTGATCAGTGCATGATCAGTTACGTGATCAGTGTATGATCAGCCACGTGATCAGTGCATGAGTTCCACGTGATCAGTGCATGATCAGTCACGTGACAGGTGTGTGATCAGCCACGTGATCAGTGCATGATCAGCCACGTGATCAGTGCATGATAGCCACGTGATCAGTGCATGATCAGTCACGTGATCAGTGCATGATCAGCCACGTGATCAGTGCATGATCAGTCACGTGATCAGTGCATGATCAGCCACGTGATCAGTGCATGATAGCCACGTGATCAGTGCATGATGAGTCTCGTGAACAGTGCATGATCAGTCACGTGAAGAGTGCATGATAAGTCACCTGATCAGTGCATGATTAATTACGTGATCAGTGCATGGTCACTCACGTGACCAGTACATGTTAGCTACGTGATCATTGCATGATCAGCCACGTCAGCAGTGCATGATAGCCACGTGATCAGTGCATGATCAGTTTCGGGAGCAGAGTATGATAAGCCACTTGATCAGTGCATGATAGCCACGTGATCACTGCATGATCTGTCACATGATCAGTGTATGATCATCCACATGTTCATTGCATGGGCAGTCATGTGATCAGTGCGTGATATAGACGTGATCAGTGCATGATCAGTCTCGTGATCAGTGTATGATCAACCACGTGAACAGTGCACGATAGCCAGGTAATGAGTGCATGAGAGCCAGATGATCAGGGCATTATCAGTCAGGTGATCAGTGTATGATCAGCCAAGTAATCAGTGCCTGGTAGCCAACTGTTCAGTGGATGATCAGTCAGGTGGTCAGTGCATGATCAGTCACGTGATCAGTGCATGATCAATTACGTGATCAATGCATGATCAGTCATGTGACCAGTACATGGTAGTTGTGTGATCATTGTGTGATCAGCCACGTGAGCAGAGCATGATCAGCCACGTGATCAGTGCATGATCAGTCAAGTGATCAGTGCATGATCAGTCACGTGACCAGTACATGGTAGCTACGTGATCATTGCATGATCAGCCACGTGATCAGTGCATGATAGCCACGTGATCAGTGCATGATAGCCACGTGATCATTGGATGATCAGTCACGTGATACGTGTGTGATCCGCCACGTGATCAGTGCATGATATCCACGTAATCAGTGCATGATAACCACGTGATCACTTCATGAGTAGTCACTTGATCTGTGCATGACCAGGCACGTGATCAGTGTATGATCAGCCATGTGATCAGTGCATGATAGCCAAGTGATCACTGCATGATCAGTCATGTGAACAGTGCATGATCAGTCACGTGATCAGTGTATGATCAGCCACGTGATCAGTGCGTGATCAGTTACGTGATCAGTGCATGATCAGCCATGTGACCAGTACATGGTAGCTATGTGATCATTGTATTATCAGCCACGTGAGCAGTGCATAATAGCCACGTGATCAGTGCATGATCAGTCACGTGATCATTGCATGATCAGCCACGTGAGCAGTGCATGATAGCCACGTGATCAGTGCATGATCAGTCACGTGATCAGTGCATGATCAGTCACGTGATCTGTGCATGATCAATTACGTTACCTTTGCATGATCAGTCACGTGACCAGTACATGGATGCTACATGATCACTGCATGATCAGCCACGTGAGCAGTGCATGATCAGACACGTTAACAGTGTATGATCAGTCACGTGATAATTGCATGACCAGCCACGTGATCAGTGCATGATCAGCCACGTGAGCAGTGCATGATAGCCACGTGATCAGTGCATGATCAGTCAAGTGATCAGGACATGATCAGTCACGTGATCTGTGCATGATCAATTACGTGACCTTTGCATGATCAGTCACGTGACCAGTGGATGTTAGCTACGTGATCATTGCAGGATCAGCCACGTGAGCACTGCATGATAGACACGTGATAAGTGCATGATCAGCTACATGAGCAGTGTATCATCAGCCACGTGATCAGTGCATGATGCCTACGTGATCAGTTCATGATTAGTCACGTGATCTGTGCATGACAGGAACGTAATCAGTGTATGAAATCCACGTGATCAGTGAATTATAGCCACGTGATCAGTTCATGATTAGTCACGTGATCTGTGCATGACCTGGCTCGTGAACAGTGTATGATCAGCCACGTGATCAGTGCATTATAGCCACGTGATCAGTACATGATCAGTCAAGTGATCAGTGGGTGAACAGTCACCTGATCAGTGCATGATGAGCCACGTGATCAGTTCAGGATCAATTACGTGATCAGTGCATGATCAGTCACGTGACCAGTACATGGATGCTACATGATCACTGCATGATCAGCCACGTGAGCAGTGCATGATAGCCATGTGATCAGTGCATGATCAGTCACGTGATTAGTACATGATCAGTCACTTGAACAGTGCATGATCATTTACGTGATCTGTGCATGATGAATCACGTGACCAGTGTATGGTAGCTACGTGATCATTGCATGACCAGCCACTTGAGCAGTGCATGATGGCCACGTGATATGTGCATGATCAGTTACGTGAGCAGAGTATGATCAGCCATGTGATAAGTGCATGAGTGCCACGTGATCAGTGCATGATCAGTCACGTGACAGGTGTGTGATCAGCCACGTGAACAGTGCATGTTCAGCCACGTGATCACTGCATGATATCCAAGTGATCAGTGCATGATCAATCACGTGATCAGTGTACGATCAGCCACGTGAACAGTGCATGCTCAGTCACGTGGTCAGGGCCTGCTGAGCTGCGTGATTACTGTGTGCTCATCTGCTTGACAATTGCCAGCTGAGCTGCACGATTCCTGCCTGTCATCTGCTTGACAATTGCCAGCTGTGCTGCATAATTCCTGCCTGCTCAGCTGCTTGATTATTGCCAGCTGAGCAGCATGATTCCTCACAGCTGAGTTCCATGATTATAGCCTGCTGGCTGATTCCTGCCTACTCAGCTCTTTGTTCATTGCCTCCAGAGGCACATGATCAGTGTATGATAGCAAACATGATCAGCGCATGATCAGTCACATGATCAGCACCATTAAGTCACGTGATCACTACATGATAGTCATGTGATCAGTCCATGCTCAGTCACGGTATCAGTGCATGATCAGCCACGTGATCAGTGCATGATAGCCACGTGATCATTGCATGATAGCCACGTGATCAGTGCATGATCAGTCAGGTGATCAGTGGATGATAGCTACGTAATCAGTTCATGATTAGTCACGTGATCTGTGCATGACCAGGCAGGTGATCAGTGTATCATCAGCCACGTGAACAGTGCATGATAGCCACGTGATCAGTGCATGATCAGTCACCTGATGGGTGTATGATCAGTCACGTGACCGGTACATGGTAGCTACATGATCATTGCATGATCAGCCACGTGAGTAGTGCATGATAGCCACGTGATCAGTGCATGATCAGTCACGTGATCAGTGCAAAATCAGCCATGTGACCAGTACAGGGTAGCTGCGTGATCATTGCATGATAAGCCACGTGAGCAGTGCATTATAGCCACGTGATCAGTGAATGATCAGCCACGTGATCAGTGCATGATCAGTCACGTGATCAGTGCATGAGCAGTCACGTGACCAGTGTATGATCAGCCACGTGATCATTGCATGATCAGCCACATGATCAGTGCATGATCACTTACGTGATCAGTGCATGATCAGTCACGTGACCAGTACATGGTATCTACGTGATCATTGCATGATCAGCCACGTGAGCCGCGCATGATAGCCACGAGATCAGTGCATGATCAGTCACGTGATCAGTGCATGATCAGTCACGTGAACAGTGCATGATAAGTCACCTGATCAGTGCATGATCAATTACGTGATATGTGCATGATCCCTCAGGTGACCAGTACATGGGAGCCACGTGATCATTGCATGATCAGCCACGTGAGCAGTGCATGATAGCCACGTGATCAGTGCATGATCAGTTTCGGGAGCAGACTATGATCAGCCACTTGATCAGTGCATGATCGCCACGTGATCACTGCATGATCTGTCACATGATCAGTGTATGAACACCCACGTGATCAGTGCATGGGCAGTCATGTGATCAGTGCATGATATAGACGTGATCAGTGCATGGTGAGTCTAGTGATCAGTGCATGATAGCCACGTGATCAGTGCATGATCAGTCGCCTGATGGGTGTATGGTCAGTCACGTGACCGGTACATTGTAGCTACATGATCATTGCATGATCAGCCACGTGAGTAGTGCATGATAGCCAAATGATGTGTGCATGATCAGATACGTGAGCAGAGTATGATCAGCCATGTGATCAGTGCATGAGTGCCACGTGATCAGTGCATGATCAGTCACGTGACAGGTGTGTGGTAAGCCACGTGAACAGTGCATGTTCAGCCACGTGATCAGTGCATGATATCCACGTGATCAGTGCATGATCAGTTACGTGAACAGTGTATGATCAGCCACTTGAGCAGTGCATGGTCAGACACGTGAACAGTGTATGATCAAACACGTGATCATTGCATGATATCCACGTGGTCAGTGCATGATGAATCCCGTGAACAGTGCATGATCAGTCACGTGATCAGTGCATGATCAGCCACGTGAACAGTGCATGATCAGTCACGTGACCAATACATGGTAGCTACGTGATCATTGCATGATCAGCCACGTGAGCAGTGCATGATAGCCACGTGATCAGTGCATGATCAGCCACGGGATCACTGCATAATCAGTCATGTGATTAGTGCATGGTTAGTCACGTGATCAGTGCATGATCATCCACGTGATCAGTGCATGTGGAGTCATGTAGTCAATGCATGATAGCGCCGTATTCAGTGCACGATCAGTCCCGTGATGAGTGTATGATCAGCCAAGTGATCAGTGCAAGATAGCTACGTGATCAGTGCATGATCAGTCACATGATCATTGCATGATCAGCCACGTGAGCAGTGCATGATAGCCACGTGAGCAGTGCATACAATTACGTGATCCGTGCATGCGCAATCACCTGATCAGTGCATGAGAGCCACGTGATCAGTGCATGATCATTCACGTGATAGGTGTGTGATCAGCGATGTGAACAGTGCATGCTCAGTCACGTGATCGTGGCCTGCTGAGGTGCGTGATTACTGTCTGCTCATCTGCTTGACAATTTCCAGCTGAGCTGCACGATTCCTGCCTGTCATCTCCTTGACAATTGCCACCTGTGATGTGTAATCCCTGCCTGCTCATCTACTTGATTATTTCCAGCTGAGCAGCATGATTTCTCAGAGCTGAGTTCCATGATTATAGCCTGCTCACTGATTCCTGCCTACTCAGCTCTTTGTTCATTGCCTCCAGATGCACATGATCAGTGTGTGACAGCAAACATGATCAGCACATGATCAGTCACATGATGAATTCATGATAAGCCTGGTGATCAGTGCATGATCAATTACGTGATCAGTGCATGATCAGTCATGTGACCAGTACATGGTAGCTGCGTGATCACTGCATGATCAGCCACGTGAGCAGTGCATGAGAGCCACGTGATCAGTGCATGATCAGTCATGTGATACATGTGTGATCAGCCACGTGATCAGTGCATGATGAGCCACGTGATCAGTGCAGGATCAATTACTTGAACTGTGCATGATCAGTCACGTGACCAGTACATGGTTGCTACGTGATCGTTGCATGATCAGCCACGTGAGCAGAGCATGATAGCCACGTGATCAGTGCATGATCAGTCATGTGATCACTACATGATCAGTCACGTGAACAGTGCATGATCATTTACATGATCTGTGCATGATCAGTCAGGTGACCATTATATGGTAGCTACGTGATCATTCCATGACGAGCCACGTGAGCAGTGCATGATAGCCACGTGATGTGTGCATGATCAGTTACGTGAGCAGAGTATGATCAGTCACGTGATCAGTCCATGAGTGCCACGTGATCAGTGCATGATATGTCACGTGACAGGTGTGTGATCAGCCACGTGAACAGTGCATGTTCAGCCACGTGATCAGTGCATGATAGCCACGTGATCAGTGCATGATCAGTTACGTGAGCAGTGTATGATCAGCCACGTGATCAATGCATGGTCAGACACATGAACAGTGTATGATCTGCCACGTGATCAGTGCATGATATCCAAGTGATCAGTGCATGATCAATCACGTAATCAGTGTATGATCAGCCACGTGAACAGTGCATGCTCAGTCACGTGATCAGGGCCTGCTGAGCTGCGTGATTACTGTCTGCTCATCTGCTTGACAATTGCCAGCTGAGCTGCACGATTCCTGCCTGTCATCTGCTTGACAATTGCCAGCTGTGCTGCGTAATTCCTGCCTGCTCAGCTGCTTGATTATTGCCAGCTGAGCAGCATGATTCCTCACAGCTGAGTTCCATGATTATTGCCTGCTGACTGCTTGATTCGTGCCTACTCAGCTCTTTGTTTATTGCCTCCAGAGGCACATGATCAGTGTATGGTAGCAAACATGATCTGCGCATGATCAGTCACATAATCAGCGCCATTAAGTCACGTGATCACTACACGATAGTCATGTGATCAGTCCATGCTCAGTCACGGTATCAGTGCATCATCAGCCACGTGATCAGTGCATGATAGCCACGTGATCATTGCATGATAGCTACGTGATCAGTGCATGATCAGTCACGTGATACGTGTTTGATCAGCCACGTGACCAGTGCATGATATCAGTGCATGATATCCATGTGATCAGTGCATGATAGCCACGTGATCAGTGCATGATCAGTTTCGTGAGCAGTGTATGATAAGCCACCTGATCAGTGCATGGTCAGACACGTGAACACTGTATGATCAGCCACGTGATCACTCCATGATATACAAGTGATCAGTGCATGATCAATCACGTGATCAGTATACGATCAGCCACGTGAACAGTGCATGCTCAGTCACGTGGTCAGGGCGTGCTGAGCTGCGTGATTACTGTCTGCTCATCTGCTTGACAATTGCCAGCTGTGCTGCATAATTCCTGCCTGCTCAGCTGCTTGATTACTGCCAGCTGAGCAGCATGATTCCTCACAGCTGAGTTCCATGATTATAGCCTGCTGGCTGATTCCTGCCTACTCAGCTCTTTGTTCATTGCCTCCAGAGGCACATGATCAGTGTATGATAGCAAACATGATCAGCGCATGATCAGTCACATGATCAGCACCATTAAGTCACGTGATAACTACATGATAGTCATGTGATCAGTCCATGCTCAGTCACGGTATCAGTGCATGATCAGCCACGTGATCAGTGCATGATAGCCATGTGATCATTGCATGATAGCCACGTGATCAGTGCATGATCAGCCAGGTTATCAGTGCATGATAGCTACGTAATCACTTCATGATTAGTCACGTGATCTGTGCATGACCAGGCAGGTGATCAGTGTATCATCAGCCACGTGAACAGTGCATGATAGCCACGTGATCAGTGCATGATCAGTCACGTGATCAGTGCAAAATCACCCATGTGACCAGTACAGGGTAGCTGCGTGATCATTGCATGATAAGCCACCTGAGCAGTGGATTATAGCCACGTGATCAGTGCATGATCAGCCACGTGATCAGTGCATGATCAGTCACGTGATCAGTGTATGATCAGCCAGGTGAACAGTGCATGCTCAGTCACGTGATCAGGGCCTGCTGAGCTGCGTGATTACTGTGTGCTCATCTGCTTGACAATTGCCAGCTGAGCTGAATGATTCGTGCCTGTCATCTGCTTGACAATTGCCAGCTGTGCTGTGTAATTCCTGCCTGCTCAGCTGCTTGATTATTGCCAGCTGAGCAGCATGATTCCTCACAGCTGAGTTCCATGATTATTGCTTGCTGACTGTTTGATTCGTGCCAACTCAGCTCTTTGTTTATTGCCTCCAGAGGCACATGATCAGTGTATGATAGCAAACATGCTCAACGCATGATCAGTCACATGGTCAGCGCCATTAAGTCACGTGATCACTACATGATAGTCATGTGATCAGTCCATGCTCGGTCACGGTATCAGTGCATGATCAGCCACGTGATCAGTGCATGATAGCCACGTGATCATTGCATGATAGCCACGTGATCAGTGCATAATCAGCCAGGTGGTCAGTGAATGACTGCTACGTGATGAGTGCATGATTAGTAACGTGATCTGTGCATGACCAGGAAGGTGATCAGTGTATGATCAGCCACGTGAACAGTGCATGATACCCACGTGATCAGTGCATGATCAGTCACCTGATGGGTGTATGATCAGTCACGTGACCGGTACATGGTAGCTACATGAATTTTGCATGATCAGCCACGTGAGTAGTGCATGATAGCCACGTGATCAGTGCATGATCAGTGACGTGATTAGTGCATGATCAGTCATATAATCTGTGCATGACCAGGCACGTGATCAGTGTATGACCAGCCATGTGATCAGTGCATGATAGCCACGTGATCAGTGCATGATCAATTACGTCATCAGTGCATGATCAGTCACGTGACCAGTACATGGTAGCTGCGTGATCAGTGTATGACCAGCCAAGTGATCAGTGCATGATAGCCACGAGGTCAGTGCATACAATTACGTGATCAGTGCATGATCAGTCACGTGATCAGTGCATGATATCCAAGTGATCAGTAAACTCTTTGACAGAGAGAGCGAGATGGTGGTGGGGGACAGCCCCCAGTGAAATCAGAGGTGAGAGCACAAAGCAATACAGTAGGCAGACTCTGCTTTTTTTGGGGGGGAGATGCTCGAGAATATCCGGGTGGACTCATGAGGCTCGTTCCCGCATTTGCGTATGCCGAGCCTCCTTCCTCATGACCTTTGTCAAGAGTGGAAGGCCTCCCCGGCTCCGGCACATGATCAGTGCATGCTCAGTCACGATATCAGTTCCTGCTCAGCCACGTGATCACTGACGGCACAGTCACGTGATCAGCGCCTCTCAGTCACGTGATCACCGTATGATAAACACGTGATCAGTGAACGACCAGCCACATGATCACTGCATGCGCAGTCAGGTGGTCAGTGCATGATAGCCACCTGATCAGTGCGTGCACAGTCCCCTGATCAGCGCCTGTCAGTCACTGATCATTGCCTGATAAACACGTGATCAGTGCATGGGAGCCACGGGATCAGTGCATGATCAGTCATGTGATAGGTGTGTGATCAGCCACGTGAACAGTGCATGCTCAGTCACGTGATCAGGGCCTGCTGAGCTGCCTTATTTCTGTCTGCTCATCTGCTTGACAATTGCCAGCTGAGCTGCACAATTCCTGCCTGTCATCTCCTTGACAATTGCCACCTGTGCTGTGTAATTCCTGCCTGCTCTTCTACTTGATTATTGCCAGCTGAGCAGCATAATTTCTCAGAGCTGAGTTCCATGATTATTGCCTGCTGACTGATTCCTGCTTCCTCAGCTCTTTGTTCATTACCTCCAGAGGCACATGATCAGTGTATGACACCAAACATGATCAGCACATGATCAGTCACATGATCAATGCATGATAAGCCAGGTGATCAATGCATGATCAATTACGTGATCACTGCATGATCAGTCATGTGACCATTACATGGTAGCTGCGTGATCATTGCATGATCAGCCACGTGAGAAGTGCATGATAGCCACGTGATCAGTTCATGGTCAGCCACGTGATCAGTGCATGATCAGTCACGTGATCAGTGCATGATCAGCCACGTGATCAGTGCATGATCAATTTCGTGATCAGTGCATGATTAGTCATGTGACCAGTACATGGTATCTACGTGATCATTGCATGATCAGCCACGTGATCAGTGCATGATAGCCACGTGATCAGTGCATGATCAGTCACGTGATCAGTACATGATCAGTCACGTGAACAGTGCATGATCATTTAGGTGATCTGTGCATGATCAGTCACCTGACCAGTATATGGTAACTACGTGATCATTGCATGACGAGCCACGGACCAGTGCATGATAGCCACGTGATGGGTGCATGATCAGTTACGTGAGCAGAGTATGATCAGCCACGTGATCAGTGCATGAGTTCCCGTGATCACTGCATGATCAGTCACGTGACAGGTGTGTGATCAGCCACGTGAACAGTGCATGTTCAGCCACGTGATCAGTGCATGATATCCACGTGATCAGTGCATGATCAGTTACGTGAACAGTGTATGATCAGCCACGTGATCAGTGCATGATCAGTTACGTGAACAGTGTATGATCAGCCACGTGAACAGTGCATGATAGCCACGTGAGCAGTGCATGGTCAGACACATGAACAGTGTATGATCAAACACGTGATCATTGCATGATATCCACGTGATCAGTGCATGATGAGTCTCGTGAACAGTGCATGATCAGTCACGTGAAGAGTGCATGATAAGTCACCTGATCAGTGCATGATTAATTACGTGATCAGTGCATGGTCACTCACGTGACCAGTACATGTTAGCTACGTGATCATTGCATGATCAGCCACGTCAGCAGTGCATGATAGCCACGTGATCAGTGCATGATCAGTTTCGGGAGCAGAGTATGATAAGCCACTTGATCAGTGCATGATAGCCACGTGATCAGTGCATGATCAGTTTCGGGAGCAGAGTATGATAAGCCACTTGATCAGTGCATGATAGCCACGTGATCACTGCATGATCTGTCACATGATCAGTGTATGATCATCCACATGTTCATTGCATGGGCAGTCATGTGATCAGTGCGTGATATAGACGTGATCAGTGCATGATCAGTCTCGTGATCAGTGTATGATCAACCACGTGAACAGTGCACGATAGCCAGGTAATGAGTGCATGAGAGCCAGATGATCAGGGCATTATCAGTCAGGTGATCAGTGTATGATCAGCCAAGTAATCAGTGCCTGGTAGCCAACTGTTCAGTGGATGATCAGTCAGGTGGTCAGTGCATGATCAGTCACGTGATCAGTGTATGATCAATTACGTGATCAGTGCATGATCAGTCATGTGACCAGTACATGGTAGTTGTGTGATCATTGTGTGATCAGCCACGTGAGCAGTGCATGATCAGCCACGTGATCAGTGCATGATCAGTCAAGTGATCAGTGCATGATCAGTCACGTGACCAGTACATGGTAGCTACGTGATCATTGCATGATCAGCCACGTGATCAGTGCATGATAGCCACGTGATCAGTGCATGATAGCCACGTGATCATTGGATGATCAGTCACGTGATACGTGTGTGATCCGCCAGGTGATCAGTGCATGATATCCACGTAATCAGTGCATGATAACCACGTGATCACTTCATGAGTAGTCACTTGATCTGTGCATGACCAGGCACGTGATCAGTGTATGATCAGCCATGTGATCAGTGCATGATAGCCAAGTGATCAGTGCATGATCAGTTTCGTGAGCAGTGTATGATAAGCCACCTGATCAGTGCATGGTCAGACACGTGAACACTGTATGATCAGCCACGTGATCACTCCATGATATACAAGTGATCAGTGCATGATCAATCACGTGATCAGTATACGATCAGCCACGTGAACAGTGCATGCTCAGTCACGTGGTCAGGGCGTGCTGAGCTGCGTGATTACTGTCTGCTCATCTGCTTGACAATTGCCAGCTGTGCTGCATAATTCCTGCCTGCTCAGCTGCTTGATTACTGCCAGCTGAGCAGCATGATTCCTCACAGCTGAGTTCCATGATTATAGCCTGCTGGCTGATTCCTGCCTACTCAGCTCTTTGTTCATTGCCTCCAGAGGCACATGATCAGTGTATGATAGCAAACATGATCAGCGCATGATCAGTCACATGATCAGCACCATTAAGTCACGTGATCACTACATGATAGTCATGTGATCAGTCCATGCTCAGTCACGGTATCAGTGCATGATCAGCCACGTGATCAGTGCATGATAGCCATGTGATCATTGCATGATAGCCACGTGATCAGTGCATGATCAGCCAGGTTATCAGTGCATGATAGCTACGTAATCACTTCATGATTAGTCACGTGATCTGTGCATGACCAGGCAGGTGATCAGTGTATCATCAGCCACGTGAACAGTGCATGATAGCCACGTGATCAGTGCATGATCAGTCACGTGATCAGTGCAAAATCACCCATGTGACCAGTACAGGGTAGCTGCGTGATCATTGCATGATAAGCCACCTGAGCAGTGGATTATAGCCACGTGATCAGTGCATGATCAGCCACGTGATCAGTGCATGATCAGTCACGTGATCAGTGTATGATCAGCCAGGTGAACAGTGCATGCTCAGTCACGTGATCAGGGCCTGCTGAGCTGCGTGATTACTGTGTGCTCATCTGCTTGACAATTGCCAGCTGAGCTGAATGATTCGTGCCTGTCATCTGCTTGACAATTGCCAGCTGTGCTGTGTAATTCCTGCCTGCTCAGCTGCTTGATTATTGCCAGCTGAGCAGCATGATTCCTCACAGCTGAGTTCCATGATTATTGCCTGCTGACTGTTTGATTCGTGCCAACTCAGCTCTTTGTTTATTGCCTCCAGAGGCACATGATCAGTGTATGATAGCAAACATGCTCAACGCATGATCAGTCACATGGTCAGCGCCATTAAGTCACGTGATCACTACATGATAGTCATGTGATCAGTCCATGCTCGGTCACGGTATCAGTGCATGATCAGCCACGTGATCAGTGCATGATAGCCCCGTGATCATTGCATGATAGCCACGTGATCAGTGCATAATCAGCCAGGTGATCAGTGAATGACTGCTACGTGATGAGTGCATGATTAGTAACGTGATCTGTGCATGACCAGGAAGGTGATCAGTGTATGATCAGCCACGTGAACAGTGCATGATACCCACGTGATCAGTGCATGATCAGTCACCTGATGGGTGTATGATCAGTCACGTGACCGGTACATGGTAGCTACATGAATTTTGCATGATCAGCCACGTGAGTAGTGCATGATAGCCACGTGATCAGTGCATGATCAGTGACGTGATTACTGCATGATCAGTCATATAATCTGTGCATGACCAGGCACGTGATCAGTGTATGACCAGCCATGTGATCAGTGCATGATAGCCACGTGATCAGTGCATGATCAATTACGTCATCAGTGCATGATCAGTCACGTGACCAGTACATGGTAGCTGCGTGATCAGTGTATGACCAGCCAAGTGATCAGTGCATGATAGCCACGAGATCAGTGCATACAATTACGTGATCAGTGCATGATCAGTCACGTGATCAGTGCATGATATCCAAGTGATCAGTAAACTCTTTGACAGAGAGAGCGAGATGGTGGTGGGGGACAGCCCCAGTGAAATCAGAGGTGAGAGCACAAAGCAATACAGTAGGCAGACTCTGATTTTTTTGGGGGGGAGATGCTCGAGAATATCCGGGTGGACTCCTGAGGCTCGTTCCCGCATTTGCGTATGCCGAGCCTCCTTCCTCATGACCTTTGTCAAGAGTGGAAGGCCTCCCCGGCTCCGGCACATGATCAGTGCATGCTCAGTCACGATATCAGTTCCTGCTCAGCCACGTGATCACTGACGGCACAGTCACGTGATCAGCGCCTCTCAGTCACGTGATCACCGTATGATAAACACGTGATCAGTGAACGACCAGCCACATGATCACTGCATGCGCAGTCAGGTGGTCAGTGCATGATAGCCACCTGATCAGTGCGTGCACAGTCCCCTGATCAGCGCCTGTCAGTCACTGATCATTGCCTGATAAACACGTGATCAGTGCATGGGAGCCACGGGATCAGTGCATGATCAGTCATGTGATAGGTGTGTGATCAGCCACGTGAACAGTGCATGCTCAGTCACGTGATCAGGGCCTGCTGAGCTGCCTTATTTCTGTCTGCTCATCTGCTTGACAATTGCCAGCTGAGCTGCACAATTCCTGCCTGTCATCTCCTTGACAATTGCCACCTGTGCTGTGTAATTCCTGCCTGCTCTTCTACTTGATTATTGCCAGCTGAGCAGCATAATTTCTCAGAGCTGAGTTCCATGATTATTGCCTGCTGACTGATTCCTGCTTCCTCAGCTCTTTGTTCATTACCTCCAGAGGCACATGATCAGTGTATGACACCAAACATGATCAGCACATGATCAGTCACATGATCAATGCATGATAAGCCAGGTGATCAATGCATGATCAATTACGTGATCACTGCATGATCAGTCATGTGACCATTACATGGTAGCTGCGTGATCATTGCATGATCAGCCACGTGAGAAGTGCATGATAGCCACGTGATCAGTTCATGGTCAGCCACGTGATCAGTGCATGATCAGTCACGTGATCAGTGCATGATCAGCCACGTGATCAGTGCATGATCAATTTCGTGATCAGTGCATGATTAGTCATGTGACCAGTACATGGTATCTACGTGATCATTGCATGATCAGCCACGTGATCAGTGCATGATAGCCACGTGATCAGTGCATGATCAGTCACGTGATCAGTACATGATCAGTCACGTGAACAGTGCATGATCATTTGGGTGATCTGTGCATGATCAGTCACCTGACCAGTATATGGTAACTACGTGATCATTGCATGACGAGCCACGGACCAGTGCATGATAGCCACGTGATGGGTGCATGATCAGTTACGTGAGCAGAGTATGATCAGCCACGTGATCAGTGCATGAGTTCCCGTGATCACTGCATGATCAGTCACGTGACAGGTGTGTGATCAGCCACGTGAACAGTGCATGTTCAGCCACGTGATCAGTGCATGATATCCACGTGATCAGTGCATGATCAGTTACGTGAACAGTGTATGATCAGCCACGTGAGCAGTGCATGGTCAGACACATGAACAGTGTATGATCAAACACGTGATCATTGCATGATATCCACGTGATCAGTGCATGATGAGTCTCGTGAACAGTGCATGATCAGTCACGTGAAGAGTGCATGATAAGTCACCTGATCAGTGCATGATTAATTACGTGATCAGTGCATGGTCACTCACGTGACCAGTACATGTTAGCTACGTAATCATTGCATGATCAGCCACGTCAGCAGTGCATGATAGCCACGTGATCAGTGCATGATCAGTTTCGGGAGCAGAGTATGATAAGCCACTTGATCAGTGCATGATAGCCACGTGATCAGTGCATGATCAGTTTCGGGAGCAGAGTATGATAAGCCACTTGATCAGTGCATGATAGCCACGTGATCACTGCATGATCTGTCACATGATCAGTGTATGATCATCCACATGTTCATTGCATGGGCAGTCATGTGATCAGTGCGTGATATAGACGTGATCAGTGCATGATCAGTCTCGTGATCAGTGTATGATCAACCACGTGAACAGTGCACGATAGCCAGGTAATGAGTGCATGAGAGCCAGATGATCAGGGCATTATCAGTCAGGTGATCAGTGTATGATCAGCCAAGTAATCAGTGCCTGGTAGCCAACTGTTCAGTGGATGATCAGTCAGGTGGTCAGTGCATGATCAGTCACGTGATCAGTGTATGATCAATTACGTGATCAGTGCATGATCAGTCATGTGACCAGTACATGGTAGTTGTGTGATCATTGTGTGATCAGCCACGTGAGCAGTGCATGATCAGCCACGTGATCAGTGCATGATCAGTCAAGTGATCAGTGCATGATCAGTCACGTGACCAGTACATGGTAGCTACGTGATCATTGCATGATCAGCCACGTGATCAGTGCATGATAGCCACGTGATCAGTGCATGATAGCCACGTGATCATTGGATGATCAGTCACGTGATACGTGTGTGATCCGCCAGGTGATCAGTGCATGATATCCACGTAATCAGTGCATGATAACCACGTGATCACTTAATGAGTAGTCACTTGATCTGTGCATGACCAGGCACGTGATCAGTGTATGATCAGCCATGTGATCAGTGCATGATAGCCAAGTGATCAGTGCATGATCAGTCATGTGAACAGTGCATGATCAGTCACGTGATCAGTGTATGATCAGCCAAGTGATCAGTGCGTGATCAATTACGTGATCAGTGCATGATCAGCCATGTGACCAGTACATGGTAGCTATGTGATCATTGTATTATCAGCCACGTGAGCAGTGCATAATAGCCACGTGATCAGTGCATGATCAGTCACGTGATCATTGCATGATCAGCCACGTGAGCAGTGCATGATAGCCACGTGATCAGTGCATGATCAGTCACGTGATCAGGACATGATCAGTCACGTGATCTGTGCATGATCAATTACGTTACCTTTGCATGATCAGTCACGTGACCAGTACATGGATGCTACATGATCACTGCATGATCAGCCACGTGAGCAGTGCATGATCAGACACGTTAACAGTGTATGATCAGCAACGTGATCAGTGCATGATGCCTACGTGATCAGTTCATGATTAGTCACGTGATCTGTGCATGACAGTAACGTAATCAGTGTATGAAATCCACGTCATCAGTGAATTATAGCCACGTGATCAGTTCATGATTAGTCACGTGATCTGTGCATGACCTGGCTCGTGAACAGTGTATGATCAGCCACGTGATCAGTGCATTATAGCCACGTGATCAGTACATGATCAGTCAAGTGATCAGTGGGTGAACAGTCACCTGATCAGTGCATGAT
Organism: Bos javanicus; assembly: GCF_032452875.1. Taxonomy (NCBI): domain Eukaryota; kingdom Metazoa; phylum Chordata; class Mammalia; order Artiodactyla; family Bovidae; genus Bos; species Bos javanicus. The sequence goes on along the minus strand of NW_026893643.1, from coordinate 301,035 downwards.
GAGCCACGTGATCAGTTCAGGATCAATTACGTGATCAGTGCATGATCAGTCACGTGACCAGTACATGGATGCTACATGATCACTGCATGATCAGCCACGTGAGCAGTGCATGATAGCCATGTGATCAGTGCATGATCAGTCACGTGATCAGTACATGATCAGTCACTTGAACAGTGCATGATCATTTACGTGATCTGTGCATGATGAATCACGTGACCAGTATATGGTAGCTACGTGATCATTGCATGACCAGCCACTTGAGCAGTGCATGATGGCCACGTGATATGTGCATAATCAGTTACGTGAGCAGAGTATGATCAGCCATGTGATCAGTGCATGAGTGCCACGTGATCAGTGCATGATCAGTCACGTGACAGGTGTGTGATCAGCCACGTGAACAGTGCATGTTCAGCCACGTGATCACTGCATGATATCCAAGTGATCAGTGCATGATCAATCACGTGATCAGTATACGATCAGCCACGTGAACAGTGCATGCTCAGTCACGTGGTCAGGGCCTGCTGAGCTGCGTGATTACTGTGTGCTCATCTGCTTGACAATTGCCAGCTGAGCTGCACGATTCCTGCCTGTCATCTGCTTGACAATTGCCAGCTGTGCTGCATAATTCCTGCCTGCTCAGCTGCTTGATTATTGCCAGCTGAGCAGCATGATTCCTCACAGCTGAGTTCCATGATTATAGCCTGCTGGCTGATTCCTGCCTACTCAGCTCTTTGTTCATTGCCTCCAGAGGCACATGATCAGTGTATGATAGCAAACATGATCAGCGCATGATCAGTCACATGATCAGCACCATTAAGTCACGTGATCACTACATGATAGTCATGTGATCAGTCCATGCTCAGTCACGGTATCAGTGCATGATCAGCCACGTGATCAGTGCATGATAGCCACGTGATCATTGCATGATAGCCACGTGATCAGTGCATGATCAGTCAGGTGATCAGTGCATGATAGCTACGTAATCAGTTCATGATTAGTCACGTGATCTGTGCATGACCAGGCAGGTGATCAGTG